>NC_071090.1:58434550-58735661 GCF_027358695.1 Spea bombifrons
TGCAGTCAATGACTGCCTAAAGCCAGAACCCATAAACAATTATGGGGTTCTTCCCTAGTGATGTTTTGCCGAGCCTTTAATGCAGCTGTCTTAAGATGCTGCTTGTTGAGTCTTTCTGCCTTCAGTTTTGTTGTAAACAAGTTCAATTGTGTTGAGGTCAAGTGATGTTTGGGTTATTGTCTATCTTTACCCTGAAGCCATGTGCTATTAGTTTTGTAGCATTTGGGTGAATCTGAACTGATAGCTTTGCCCTATACACTTCAGATATAATTCTGCTGCTTCAGTCGTTAGTCATATTATCAACAAACACTAATGACCTAGTTCCATTGGCACCATGTTTCACAGATGATGTGGTATGCTGCAGATCACAAGCCAATTCCTTGCCTTCTTCATACTTTTTTCTTTCATCTTCTGGTATTGGTTAATCTATAGATTTCATCTGTCCAAAGACAAATTTCCAGTACTGAACAGACATTTTTATATGTTTTCTGGCATTGAACTAAGGGCAATATAGTGGCACTTTTGGTGAAGTCCTCTCCCTCGATTGGAAACTGTTGTGAAACTGTTCTCTACTTTGTTTGGTTTGATTGATTGCTATAAATTTCAGATGAGTGTTAGAAATCAAGGTTTGAAATGTCAGAATTTGAGTTTACGTATTAAGTTGGTCCACCTTACGATATCAAAAGCCTTCTCAGTGTCTAAACTAAGAAGCATTCTGGAGTCAGCAGGCTGTGACGTTTAAAAGGCTACTACTGCTGAAAGTACTGTGCAAACGCTCACCACTGAGTGCCAGCCCCTTACAAAATCAAATACCAGTGAGACAAAGAAACTTTGTAACCTGCTATGATTTCCTGTTGAGTGCCAAAAGAAAATTGGTGAGGAGGAAGAAGAGTTTATTCTCCCTCCCTCTCGCCTTGCACAGAAACCTGCTGTCAGCGCAGCTCCCACTCTCTATGTGAGCATCCATGCTACTACTGTGGGCTCATGTAACATAGTCATAAGGGGCAGATAAGAAGGGGAGGGGTAGATGGGGAGAGGGGGTAGTGTGAATGCGTACAAGAATGAATGAATAAGTGTGTGGATGAATTGTGTGAATGCGTATGAGAATTGATGAATTCATGTGTGGATGAATTGCTTGAATGATTTGTGAGACCGCATTAATGAATATGTGTTAATGATTTGTGTGAATGAGTGAGTAAGTGTTTGTGTCTATCATGAATGTTTAAGTGATTTGGGGAAATGCAAAGATGGTACATGAAGGGTGGGTTTTAACAATAAATAAATAAATAAAAATGGGCTGCTCAGTCTTAAATGCCCGGGGCTATTTTTTGTCCCAGTCCGGGCCTGGTCCCGCCCCTCACATTTACATCCCTCAATCAAAAACACCCTTATCAAAAGCACGCACTCACCCACACACATACATCCTCCCTGTCCATTTAGCTACGCTAACTCCCAGGGGCCTGATTAGACAGTAAACTCAGAAACACAGAATAAAAAACTGTGATCCAACAATTTGTGGCTCACTGCAATCTTTTTATAGTGGAATTTATATAGCTGAAGACAGGCCCGGACTGGCCATCGGGCACACCGGGCATTTGCCCAGTGGGCCGGGCCACGGCAGGGCCGCGTTGACTTTAGGGGCTGATGGAGCTGCAGCTCCAGGCCCCTAACCTACCTACGGCCGCAGTAACGCAGGGCATAAGGGGCACCTGCCCCTTAAGCCCGCCGCAACTGCGACCGGGTCCGCCACTCTAAGGGGCCGGGAAGTCCCCACCAAGGCCGGCCTTACGGGTCTGCGGCCGCACAGGGTTTAAATTAAAACATCGGGGTTTTTTTTAACTTTATTTAACATCCTCCATGTTAAATAAAGTTTTTTTTAACTTTATTTAACATGGAGGATGTTAAATAAAGTTGAAAAAACCCCCCCACTGTTTTAATTTAAACCCTGTGCGGCCGCAGACCCCTAAGGACGGCCCTGGTGGGGGCTTCCCGGCCTCTTAGAGCAGGGCGCCACACTCCAGGGGGCGCGACGGGGGGCGGTCCGCACCGGGTGCCGCTCATCAGGGGCTGCCAACTTGCGGCACCCGGCACCCCTCCAGAGACGGACAGTAATGTCCGCCGCTGGAGGAGCAGGCTCGCAAGGGAGCGGTATCGGAGGTCTTTAACAGACCTCCGGCTCCCTTGAGTGATTTTAAGCCGGGTTCAACCCGGCTTAAAATCACTCAAGGGAGCCGGAGGTCTGTTAAAGACCTCCGATACCGGTCCCTTGTGATCTGCGCGGCAACAGCTATTGTGCGCCGGGGTTTGCTGTCAGATCCCGGCGCACAACACTGAAGCCGCGCCCACCGACCCGGTGACCCGGAAGAAGACAGAGAAGACAGAAGAACTGAAGAAGAGGAGGAAAAGGAGCTGTAAGGAGAAAAGAGGAAAGGTAGGAAAACATTCAGTGAGAGTGGATTGGTGTATATATGTGTGGATTGGTGTATATATGTGTGGATTGGTGTATATATGTGTGCATTGGTATATATGTGTGGATTGGTATATATGTGTGGTTTGGTATATATGTGTGGTTTGGTATATATGTGTGGATTAGTATATATGTGTGGATTGGTGTATATGTGTGGATTGGTGTATATGTGTGGATTGGTGTATATGTGTGGATTGGTATATATGTGTGGATTGGTATATATGTGTGGATTGGTATACGTGTGGATTGGTATACGTGTGTGGATTGGTATATATGTGTGGATTGGTAAGTGTGTGAGAGTGATGGGTGTTATGCTGTACCATTTCCAATGTCTTTTTCATGATCTAATTATGCTCTAAAAGTACATCATAACTCCCATCACTCTATACTGTTCCATACAGTGGCAGAGCTGGGAGGCAGAGGCCTTGCACCCCCACCACAGGACTCCTGAAAGGTAAGTGAACTTTAAAGAGGGAGAGGGTAGATAGTTAGGAGGGGGTAGTTGCGGCAGGCTTAAGGGGGTCTGCGTTAATGCGGCCATATAGGACCAGTCAGTCCAGTCCTGACTGGACCTATTTTAAGGTGGGGGCCTGGAGCTGCAGCTCCATCAGCCCCTAAGTCAATCCTGCCCTGGCACAGGTGCGGTCGCAGTTGCTGCTTGCTCCGGCAACAAGGTAAGTAGGGTGAGGGAGGGGGGTGCAGTGAGAAGGGGCAGAGGGGGGTTAGATAGTGAGAAAGGGGGAGAGGGGATAGATAGAGGCGGTACATATTGAGAAGTGGGGAAGGGGGTTACATAGTGAAAAGGGGGAACATAGTGAGAAGGGGCAGATAAGATGAAGAGAGGGGGTAGTGTGAATGCGTATGAGAATGAATGAATAAATGTGTGGATGAATTGTGTGAATGCGTATGACAATGAATTCATGTGAGGATGAATTGCTTGAATGATTTGTGAGACTGCATTAATGAATGTGTTAATTATTTGTGTGAATGATTAAATGCAAAGATGGTACAGGTGGGCTTTAACAATAAATATATAAATAAATATGGGCTGCTCAGGCTTAAATGCCCGGGCCTATTTTTTGTCCCAGTCCGGGCCTGGCTGAAGAGTAAATAAAGATCAATACTCGAAGAACTTTAGAAAACATTGATTTCAATTAGAGAACAAACTACAGTTATAAAACAGCAACCATATTGTAAAGGTAAACCAGTTCAGAATATACCACGACTATATAAACATAAACCAACTGCAATTTTTCGTTGTTGTTGCATTGAACGTTTTATACATTATTATTATTATTATTATTATTATTATTATTATTATTATCTTTTATTTATATAGCGCCAACATTTTACGCAGCGCTTAATACAATACATATATTCAAGGGATATGACAAGACAAGAATTGACAGACTAAGACGAACCGATACATTTGGTGGAGAGAGCCCTGCTCGCAAGCTTACAATCTAGAGGGAAAATGGGGTGATAAACATAAGGCATAGAGAAGAGAGGTATTGTGGGGGTATCAATGACAAGGATGTTCTAGCAGCTAAGATGGTATGCTTCTCTGAAGAAGTGGGTTTTTAGATGTTTCTTGAATGTCGGGAGGGAGGGTGAATTCTGAAGGTTCCTTGGGAGCAGATTCCAGAGATATGGGGCAGCTCGAGTGAAATCTTGTAGACGGGAAAAGGAAGAGGTGATGAGTGAGGAGGAGAGCCTTAGCCCACGGGAGGAACGTAGGGATCGAGTAGGAGAGTATTTGCTAATGAGGTCAGAAATGTACGGAGGAGCAGTATTGTGGATGGCCTTATATGTCAGTACCAGGATCTTAAATTTAATTCTAAAGGTAATCGGAAGCCAGTGGAGGGTTTCACAGAGGGGGGAAGCAGAAGAGGAGCGACGTGCAAGGAAGATGAGCCTAGCAGCGGCATTAAGGATAGACTGTAGTGGGGAGAGTCGAGACAGTGGAATGCCAACCAGAAGAGTGTTGCAGTAGTCAAGACGGGAAATGATAAGTGAATGAACCAGAGTTTTTGTGGATTCTTGGGTGAGGAATGGGCGGATACGAGAGATGTTTTTTAGGTGCAGGCGGCAGGATCTGGCGAGGGACTGAATGTGAGGGATGAAGGAGAGGTTTGAGTCAAGGATGACCCCAAGGCATCGGGCCTGGTTAGTAGGAGAGATAGTTGTGTTGTTAATGGTGATAGAGAATTCAGGTAGTGGAGTGGAGATGGAGGGAGGGAAGATAATGAGTTCCGTTTTAGAAAGATTAAGTTTCAGGTAGTGTTGTGACATCCATGAAGAAATAGCAGACAAGCAGCTGGTGATCCGGGACATGAGAGATGGAGAGAGATCAGGAGAAGACAGGTAGATTTGGGTATCATCTGCATATAGATGATACTGGAGGCCAAATGAGTTGATTAGTTTGCCAAGAGAGGAAGTATAAAGAGAGAACAGCAGAGGGCCAAGGACTGAACCTTGGGGGACACCAACCGAAAGTGGAAGGGGCGATGATGTGTTGCCTGAGAAGTTGACAGAGAAGGAACGGTTAGACAGATATGAGGAGATCCAGGAGAGAGCTGTATCTCGAATGCCCATAGAAGCAAGTGAGTCAAGAAGAAGGTGGTGATCAACAGTATCGAAAGCAGCAGAGAGATCCAGTAGTATTAGAATAGAGTAGTGACCTTTAGCTTTGGCAGAGAGCAAGTCATTGGAGACTTTTGTTAGAGCTGTTTCAGTAGAGTGAAGGGGTTTGAAACCAGACTGTAGAGGGTCAAGGAGGGAATTAGAGGAGAGGAAGTTAGTGAGGCGATTGTACACAATCCGTTCAAGCAGCTTAGAGGTAAAAGGAAGCAGAGAGATAGGGCGGTAGTTAGTCAAACAGACGGGGTCTGAGGAAGGATTCTTTAGAATTGGTGTGATTAGCACATGCTTGAAGGCAGATGGTACAGATCCAGATGATAGAGAAAGATTAAATAGGTGGGTAAGTGATGGACCAAGGGATGGACATAGAGACTTTGTGAGGTGTGAAGGGATGGGGTCAAGGGGACAGGTTGTTGGGTGAGAGGAAGAAAGAAGAGTGGCTATCTCTTCTTCGGTTGTATACATGACATCAAATCTGAAAGAAGTCAGCAAAATACTTTTTTTCACATTACATAGAAAAAAATAAGGGAACTGCCAATGTAGAACTAACAAGTAATATTCATCTTTAACATCAATACAATAATCTAGAAAGAGTGCTAACCTAGCAGGACTGATTAGTTTATTCTAGAACTCTGTTCCCAGACACCTCCCATTCACCGCCGCCTGTATGATTGGTCATAGGAAAAATAATTTGTGGTGGTGTCGCCTAGCAGGTTTCCACCATAAGCAGCTACTTTTGCCTACCTATTATGTGCACCAAAAAATATTTATCTAAGGATCACTAAAATCACAAGGATTTTTTTTTTCTTTGCCTGATTGGCAGTTGGTTGTTTTGACGCATACAATTCCTTTGAGCAATGCATCATAGCTGTCTGAAGTTTGCTTACAACATTTTGATGAATCTATATAACATTTTGATCCCTACTATCAGTCTATAAGCCAAATTGCATACAATTATTCCCAGAGCACTGGGGTTTTTTTCCACACAATTTCATATTTTGTTTGACATCCATGAGAAATAACCAGATTGATTTCATCACAGAGGGCACATGGCCAGTACGCTGTTTCCATTTTTTATTTGCACTAGAGCTGCACTTTAGCATATTACTGAGTTTATATTAATAAAAGGGTACCTTTTTAACTTTTATTACAAAGTTGTGTAATTAAGTATTATGTGATGTATTCTTCTCCTTTCCTCCACACATGAATCTGTGTCTCATGGGAGATGTCCAGTCCAAAAATTGTTTGTGTTGGTATAAAATACAACTGAAGGTGTTCTCTTCTCTCTTGTATTTGTATGTTGGATTGGAGGAATCAAATGAGAAAGTATCGTTTTTTCTTGTTTATATTGTACCTTCTGTTTTTTCTGTGTGATTGACTATTTATTAAAGTTTTGCATTTGGATGGGAAATTTAATTCATGAAGGATATTGTCCAGTTTAACGGTTGACCAAAAAATCCACATTCTTTTACATTGTTCATTCAATTGTTCGGAATACTTATTGTATAATCTAACTAGTGTTTTTAACACTAGACCTTTTTATATGTTTCTATTTATTATTGCATTTGTTTTTGGAAACTAATGATTTCATGATTTGGGGTTTTACTATTTTTGGATGAAGTAAAATATTTAGTTATTATAGGGATCAGGTTATTTCATAAGGAGCCTTGTAAAGTAGACCCATTCTTTTTTAAAAGTAGCATTGAAGATGGAATTTAATTAGTTTCCTAACTAACCTTAAAACTTTCAGTGCAACAAAACAACACATTTGTTTCCATTGCTGGCAGACCAATTAAGGAACAGAACGTGTTAAAATGTGTTTAAAGGAATATTCCAATGGATGATGATTAAGAACAAGATAGCAAACAAATGGTTGTTAAAACAAGTCAAATATTTCAAAATATGTTATGAAAATGCCATGTTTGTGCATGTAAAAGTGATGTTCTTTGTTGAACAAAATTGTTAGCTGATTAATTAAACTGTATTTATTATTGTTTTTTAAGTATTTTACAGATTTTCTGCAGAGCTTTTCAACAGATGCCAAGAAGCACTCATCTTTGCAGTTTATTATATATAGAATTTCCGAAGCAGACCTGGAAACTATATTGTTTGCAGCCTTGAAATGTGTGTACTTACTTTTCATATTTTAGGTTGTGCGCATATGTCAAGTAATGCAAACATCAAGATAAGTATACACTGGCGTAACTACAGGGTTCTCAGCGCTCACAGCTGTGACAGGGCCTGTGCATCTAGGGCCCTGGGTGCGACCCCTTCTTCCTGTCTCCCTGTGTCGGTTGAAAATAGTTTAGAAAGGGTACTTTTGTTCTGGACTGCATATCTCATGGGGAAACGTAACATGACCGACCCCACAGTGAAAACGAGGTTGCTCGCACACTGTGCCAGTGCAGCCAGAGAGAAAGCTGCAGGAGCCGCGAGAGGTAAGCGGGGTAGGGAGGTGGGACATATTTATACGTGTTTTTATATATGTATGTATGTATGTGTACTTGTGTGTGTGTGAGCATGGATGTGTACTTGTATGTGTGAGCATGGGTGTGTACTTGTGTATGTGAGCATGGATGTTTAATTGTGTGTGGGCATGGATGTGTAATTGTGTGTGAGCATGGATGAGATGGGATGAGATGGAGTGTGCATGAATAAGTGTGTAATTTATAGGAGAGGCCAAGGAGAATTTATTAAAATAACTATATAGGTGCACTTTTATTGTTACTTGAAAGATATGTAAAATATATATATATAATTCTAAACATATCATTGCAACTGGAAAAGAACACATTTAACACGTGACACAGTACGTTTTTCCTAGAGTAAAGAAAATTATTATCTTTATATGAAAGTGCTTTTTGATGAGTATTGATCTGAAGTACCCAATGGTATACAATAAGACCAGATATAACATAAACTAGAATCGGTAGATATCCCTGACATTTATTGCGATGAAGGGAGAAAAACAGATATAGGTTTTATTTTATTCCACTACACTACTGCTTCTTTACACTGTATCAGTAATTATCTCTTTCCTTCCACCGACACTGACCAAACTGCTGAAATACTACTGTTTCTCTATCGTGGAAGGTAAACTGACATTTCTATTCCCATCAATCTGACATCAGAATAATAGATCATTGTGAGAGTCACTCTGACAGTATTTATATGCATTGGGATTAGAAGACTTGAGAGGATTCTGCAGCAGCTGAGCACTCCACACTGCCTCAGGCTTTCATTTTAAACCAGCGAACTTGGGAATTGAACCAACAATCTCCAGCTCACTGAGCTAACAGGATATAATTTTAATGTTTTTTTCTCTATCATATGTTTTTTCTGTAAAAAAGCATCATGGCTTATCTTGAAATTTACCCTATGATGTGATGCTTTAACAACATTTTTAATAAGTAACTTTCACTTCTGCCTTCTGCTAGTGTTTCCTGGGTTTATCATATATTGTTATGGATGCAAGATTGCTTCCTAAGCTGAAAAAATACCAACAATCTTTTTTGAGAACCCCAAAGGCAGAAAACTGCATATGATTGTTAGTTATTTTAGCCACAAACCGCTGGCTTATTTAATACACGCCTCTAGACAATTCACATTTAGATTTTTTGTTTTATAGGCCTGTGATAATTTTGAGTGAGATCACTGAATCAGCATCTTTTACTTTTTCAGTGCCAATATCAAGTGTTACAGTCATGTTTAAAAGAAAGTACACCCTCTCGGAATTCTATGGTTTTACATACCGGGACATAATAACAATCATCTATTCTTTAGCAGGCCTAAAAATTAGGCAAATACAACTGTAGATGAACACCACCAGACATATTACACCGCGTCTACTCCATTTTGGCTTTACTTTTGCTGAATAAATCATGACACCTCGTAAAGTGTTATTGTTCATCTGAGGTTTTACAGGGGACTTTGAAAAGTTTCTGCACTTTTATATTTTTCTTGGAAATAATGAAGGTGGGAGTAGCAATTGGTTGTTTCTTAGAGCGTCATGTTTCTAGTTCTGTCTGGCAAGCCGGCTGACCTTGCAGTTTAGTATAAGAGTTTTCACCCTGGGGTGAAGGTGGCTGTGAAATGTATAAATTGCGCCACAGAGAAGCAGAATTCTGTCATACAGAATGCCTTTTTGTAGGCAGAAGGTGTACTGGGAGCACATATTCTTCTTCGCATGTGTGCTCAGTTGAATAAGTTGCAGGGAAGCTGAATGTGAGTGTTGAATCTGCCTATGCCCTGATTGATGACAGCCTTAAGTTCAGTAAAGTGTGTGCCAGGCGGGTGCCTAAGCAGCTGAAATAGGAGCATAAGCGCAAGCGCTTAGACATTTGTTCCAGACACATGATCCATTATCGTGAAGAAGGTGATGATTTTCTGCAGAAGATTTTTTTTGCTGATGGCATTAAAAAGTTGGTACGACGTTGGAAAAATGACATCACAAAGGAAGGTGACTATGTAGAAATGTATGTCAAATTGATTTCAATGCAATTTGTTTTGAAATAGAGTAAAAAAAAAAACATGTGAAAACTTTTTGAACGTCTCTCGTATACACCTAAATTTTAGACCTGCTAAGGAAACAGATGATTATTATTACCGTATTTGCTCGATTATAAGACGAGGTTTTTTCCAGAGCAAATGCTCTGAAAAATACCCCTCGTCTTATAATCAAGGTCGTCTTCTAATCAGACCTCTTCTGCTGGGGCCGTGATGCTTACCGGGCTTTGATCGCGAGCAGCGTCTCTTCTATTAGCTGCAGGAGAACAGGAAGCTAGCACAGCCCTCACATAACTCTGCTTCCCCCCTCCTTCCTCTGGGGGCGGGGCCAGAGAAGTTGCTCGCACAGCCGGGCCCCTGCAGAAGTCTGCGAGTGGGAGATCTGCAGTTCAGGTAAGGGGGTGGGGGGTGGGGGGGTAGGGTGTTTGAGCGTGTGTGTGAATGTGTGATTAATGGAAAGAATGAGTATTTAAATGTTTGTGAATGAGTGTGTGTGTGATAGCATGGATGTGTAAGGGGAGTGGGGGTGGTAGCATGGCATAGAGAGGCTGTAATCACACTTCTAACATCCCCAGGTTCCAGCATGTAGTGGCTGCCTTGGCTTGATAGGAGTGTGATTGCTGTTAGCAGTATATATATATATATATATATATATATATATATATATGCATTTTAACCCCCTATATGCCACTCAGCCCCATGATATGCCTTTTAACCCCCTATATGCCAGAGTGGCATATAGCTGTATAAGGCATATCATGGGGCAGAGGGGCATATAGGGGTTTAAAGGGCATATCATGGGGCACAGTGACATATAGGAGGGTATAAGACATTTCTGGAGGCAGAGTGGCATATAGAGGGTTAAAAGGCACATCATGGGGCAGAGTGGCATACGGCATTTTTGGGGGCAGAGTGGCAAGCCTGGGGGCAGATGTGCATAACTGGGGGGGCAGGTTGGCAAATAAAAGGAAATAAAAAATATATTTTTCTCAATCATAGCTTTCATTAAATATGAAAATTAGTTTACATGAATTAATATTTACTAGTAAAACTTTTTTCCTATAGGGTAGTCTTATATTCAGGCTTTTTGGTTTTTTCCGAAATTAATATTTTGATTTTGGGGGGTCGTCTTATAATCAGGGTCGTCTTATAATCGAGCAAATACGGTATGTTCGGATATATAAAACCATAGAATTTAAAGCTGGTGTACTTTATTCTTCACACAACTGTTTGTACTCTCTTGCCCATTCTCAACCTAAATATTCTGACGTAACTAAACTTGTAATAATTACACAAGTAATATCATACAAGCCCAATCAGTTCCCCAGCCTGCATGCTTATCAAAAATTACTGTTAAATAAAATAAAATGGTTTACTGTATGGAGTATATTAACTAGACTTGGGCGCCGGCCAACGCTTCGTGTTAGTCTTCGTGTTTGTCTTCGTATTCCATGAATATTTGCCGTTCCTGTGTTCGGTTCGGGCAAATATTCGTGTACATTGTTCGTGTTCATTTTTTTTCTTATTTTTTTGCCGTTTTGCCAATTGGTGGATGCCAAAAGAGGCCCCTGTAGGCGACCAATAGAGTCGCTTGCATGGCCCTTTAACTCCTGATGGCGCAACTTGGCCTGGCTAGACCATCGTCTCCCCGATCCAAGATCTGTACGAGCTACTCTATTGGTTGCCAACAGGGAGCTCCTCTGCCATTGGTTGATGGCAGACAAGCCCCCTGCTGGCGACCAATAGAGTCGCTCGTGCGGACTTTTAAAATCCTGGTGCCGCAACTTGGCTCCAAGAGTTAAAGGTCGTACGGACCTTTAACTCTTGGAGCGGAGAAATTTCACTTTACAAACTTAACTAAAGTAAATGTTTGTAAGAGATCTGTAGTTTCACCTCCTGGTTTCACGATTCATTATAAAGGGCCAACAAATGCAAGTTTCTCCGGCCAAAAAAGGGCTGAGCTGGACATGCTGAGGTGACTGAAGAAGTGTCACTGATTTAACTATACACCATACAAAGATGCAGCAGAAGCTTTGTGGGGTTGACCCTTTGTATTGTATAGTAAAGTCAAGGAGCTGAAACCAAAACACTTGCAAACTCTCTTGTCAATCAGGGCCAGATTAACAAAGAAGCACATGGAGCAATGTGTCTGAGCTGCTCCACTGTTGCTGTAAAATTGGCCCAAAATCTATCATGACGGCATGGAACATCATGAAGAAAGTAGTAGTGTGCACTGCTGTGCATATCATTACCCAGTGATTCCCACTGCAGGGGACTGCCTCACAATCAAGGCAGACCATCATTCATGATCCCAAGTCTTGCACCATTATGAATGAATTGCGTTCTGAATGAATACATAGTTAATGTGAGTGCTGCTGATCAGTCAAAGACCAATCCACTGCCTCAGTGAAGTGAAAAAATAATATTAAAAATAGTTATTCAGTGGCAGGTTGGACCACTGTAAATGGGTGTTCCCAGTGCAGCGGACTGTCTTGTACCCGAGACATTAAGACACTTACTACAGATCATTTCCCTGTATTAGAATATGTATTGTACTAACACACTCCAATACCTTAAGCACGATACAATGAAAACACTATGATTAAGTTAAGTTAAAATAAATACCTATATGTAAAACATAGCAAAACCATGACACACCAGCAGTGACTGACTGTCCAGAGATCAGATGACTTTTTTCCCTTAGAAAATCACTACAGGTGCTAACAGCAAAATATATACATTCTTAAAAATAAGCTGTCTTCTAGATAACTTGGTTGTGGCACACAGGTCTGCCCCTCCCAAGAATTGGCAATGTAACACACCGCACTGAAATGATTAAAAAATGTATTGCTTTATACTCTCTCTCTAGGCACGGCTACAAACAAACAGAAGGAAAAACAGAATTTGGAAAAGGATGGAGCTCCCTGTTTGTAAGAAAACTGGAGAGGATGTGCCTGGAGGCTACGCCATTTTGCCAATGTCAACTGATAGCCCAGAATAATGGAGAGATTAGCTTGGAAAAAGAAGCATTTCTGCACCTTTCTTTCTCCGTGGATCTATCTGCATTATTCTGGTCTCTCTGTGGACTTCTGCCAAAAGGAGGAGCCTGGGGACAGACTCTCGCCATTCTACCCATTTTTACCAGGAGGCCATGTCTAGTTGTCCTATTCACTTATTGACTAAGTCCACTGGTTGGATGCGTCAGGTGACATACCAGCATGAATCACATTTGCCTCCATTCCATTTAATATTCTTTCATCTTTTCACATGTAATAATAAAGAAGATTTTCATATTCTTCATAAGTTTGAGTGTGGCTTTTACTCAAACTTTTTTTTTAGAAGCTTTGCAATGGGACAACTTTTCCTCTTTTTGTATATTGGTTTAGTCCTGAAGGATGAGGTTTGCATTCACCACAGGAAGCACGTTTTTTGCTAAGATTGTTGTGGATACATCAGAGTTCTTTGCTGCGTTTTCGTTTGTTTCGTTGAGGGTCCATCTTTGTTTTCAGAGATTCATACAAATTTACGAAATTGTCAAATTTTATTACAATTAAAATTGATATTCGTACAAACAGAGTGGATGACAGAGCAGAGAGAAACATGTAGAAGGGCAGGGCAAGCCACACAAGAAGTAATAAATATCAGAGTCTGACCTACAACAAGATTTCTCATACTGTCACTCTTTCTTAACCTAGCCGCCTGCAGTTCCCTATTCCTCATCTTCTGCATGTCTGTCATTATCCACTCTGACAGCATTGTTATTACATGAAGCAAGTTGTCATGTTGATAGTTAAGCTATTCAACATTACAGAAAGGGTTAAAAACATATCTTGCCAGTCTACCTAGATATATTAATATCTTAGAAATGACAGTTCATAAAGAGTCATGGGAACTTGGCCAGACCCCATTGTGAAACCAATTTCCAAAGCAGGAAAGGGGACCAGATATCGAGCCATAGATGTCATAGAGGGGACCAAACAAAAGAAGGGGATTTAATGAGGGAGTATTAGCCGTCTTGTAGCAGTAAATAGGACTTAGTGGTTTCAGGATGCAAAATGGGATGTGTAAATAAAATGAACAGAGGGGTGGGGGAGGCTTGGGTAGTGGTTGGTTTCAGATGGTGGTTTGCAGAGAAGATATTTTTTAGGTTAGAAAAGGGGTGGGGTTATGTCTGTAGGAGGCCAGAGGGGGAAGGAATCAAGACAAAGGAATTTACTTCCCAAAGTTAAACAACATTTGGCCAAAAAAGAAACACGGTCCCCAAAATACATACGTAAATATACAAAAATACAATAAATATGAGTAACTTGCTTGCAGATCTGGCAAAGTCCAAATGAGGTTGAATACCTTTTTGATTCTTACAAGGGCCTCTCTTCAGAAGATGGTTTGTAGAGCGCTTGGGGTGCCTCAGGAAAGCTTTTTGATTTTTGCAAGGGCATCTCTTCAGATGGTGGTTTGGATTAAAAAATTGCCATTGAAATTAACAATTTAAAAAGGATAGTGCTAAGGAAAACAAATTAATATATATATATATATATAAACACATTTTATATACTGTATATATATTTAATTTTTCCCTTTAATTTTTTTTCGCAAGGAGAGAAACTATATATTTCTTTCTATCCTCCTCTTGATCTGTTTGTAGCTCTGCTACCCTCAAAAGCTCTTGCGGTGGGCGCCAGCAGTGACACATACAGGAAGGGAATGCCCGATCAGGTGATTAGGCATCACTTGAATGATAGTGTACCATGGGTGCCTTTAGACACCATCAATCGACATCCTGATTTCCCATGTAGCAGCAGCAAGATACCTATGCTGCTGCAACAAGGTCAGGATGTACCTGTACGTCCTAATGTGCTTCTTGCCACAAGTTTTAGGGGTTTGCAGGTATATGCTAAAGGGACTCAAAGGGTTAATATGCATTCTTCCAAAATAAAGGAATCTTCCTTCGTGATCTGACATTTCTTGCTATTGATTGGCTGTTTGAAGGAAAGTCCTCCCATTCAAATCAATGTTCATAGTTAAATTTCAAAAATATGTATAGAGGTTCATGCTTAACATATAGGATGAATATGTTCTAAAGGTTGACAATGTGCTCTACACAGTTATGGTAAACATGACAGAATTAGGTTACACCATGACATCATGAAACAGGAATGTGTTATTTCTGAGGTTGATAGACAGGGCATGTTTGGTTTTCTATACGTTGGTAATAACATGAGGGATTTCAGAAACCCAAAGTAATTAACATTTAAGCCAGGGCCTGAGAAACCTCAGATTCCAGGTCACAATGGAGACAAAGAATTCATTCCTGGCGCCTTGCTTCCTTGCAAAGAATTCCTTTCTAGTTTTCTAGTCTTGTTTTTTTCCATGTGGAAATGCTAACTAGCTCTAAGCCATCTATGAAAGCTGGCCAGTAGACATGTGCAAATGGGCCAAAAAAGAAAAACATTTCAATTAGTTTTTGTCAAATTTGTTGTCTGACACCCACATTCACAATCTCATTCACTTTCTGTCTCACACTTTCTAAATGTCTCCCTACCTTCTCCACAGACCTTCTCAGCTTCTATGTCTCGCCGCTATGCTTCTTCTCTAGCATCTTCATCATCTTCTACTTAATTGCAAAACACATCACACTTCTGTTTCTTATTCTGCTGAGGTGTGTTTTGCTCCATGTGAATATTACTAAACACTTACAAGCATTGGATTGACACTTCAGGACTCCGTAGTTTTTTGTTGTTGTTCTTGCTGATTGGTGTAAGCATGGTCCTCCTGCAGGAGACTGACGGACCTAGTGCCAGTTGCTACCACTTGCATGTACGCCAAGACTGCCGGGATCTCTCCAACATTGATTTATTTTCACTTACTATTAAATAATATTAAATATATAATATTATAGAATATTATAGAATATTAAACTTAATGTCTATACATTATAGTTAGGTATATGTATTTATTGTATACTCATCATATACTCATATAAACACATATAAACATATCACAGAGCAGAACTTCACGTAATATAAATACAATTTATATATATTTTTTTCAATTTATTTATGTTTTGGACAAAGCTCTTATTTATAATTCACACATTACATACTCATTTTGATCACTACCTATTTATTTCATTTATTATATTGTTTTCCTTCCAGTTATTAAGTAGATCATATATATCAATTATTTAAGTTTTAGAGAGTTGTTTTCCCTGCTAGATGTGGGAGGAGTAATGATTAATAATTATAGTTTTATTATATAAAGTATGTCTTACAATGTGTACAATGTGGTGATTAGCTTATGATTAAGCACACAAGCGCAAAACGCGTCAATCTTCTTTTTCTTCTTCTGCTGTGGTGTGTTTTGCGCCATGTGAATATTATTGAATGCTTAGAAGCATTGGATTGACACCTTGGGACTGTAGCTTTGTTTCCTTTTTGTTGTTCTTACTAAATTCATTATCCCTAGAAATCAAAGGGTTGATCATATAAAACATGGACACATTTAAGAAGCTTTTCAGTTTTTATTGCAGCAACCTATTAATACCTGTTTTTGTGTCACATGATTATCAAACTACATTTTATGAAATTTTAAAATGATTTCTGGGATAGGTTTAGCCATCCAACAGTATAGAATTATGTTTTCACTAAAAATGAATGCATTTAATAGGATACCCAGTACCTATTAGTACCCAGTATTAATAGGATACCTGAGCTAAGCATGTTACTGCCTTTGTAATTAAAGAAAGGTTATAAGGAGAGGAAAAAAAGGGAGACAAAAAAAAGTAACATACATTAAATAATTGGTGTCTGTTAATATTAATTATTACTAATTGATATATATAATATATATTTATACATTTTCATGTAAAATCCAATGCACACAATATGCAGTAAGCTAGAACAACAAAACAAATGTGTTTACTCAATCCACCTAGAAAAATAACTATATAGAAAAAAATTAACATGGCTTGACAAAGACCTTAAGGTTGAAACGTTGCCCTTGTTGTTGAATTAAACACACCTCACTTAACTATTGGAGTGCTGAGCGACTTTATTTGTGATATTTTTGGGCGCCGGTGGAGCCCAGCTCGAGCACCAGAAATATTGGAGTGCTGTTCTATTGAAAAAAAAAAATAACTATGATATAAACTATGGTTAAAATATATATAAAATAATAATATTATAACAAAGAAAATACATATACATTAAAATTTTGCACAATTAAATGTCATAAAATGTAAAAAAAACAAACAATTAATTGATTAATTTCAAAATGGTGGTTTATGTAGTTGTGAAAAAAGATAAGCAGTAATCTTACCATAATTAAATTTTCTGTGCAGTGGAGGGTTCATTTCCACACATCAACCTCCATAAGTGTGCACAAAGTAGACATGTGCAACTGGGCCAAAAACAATTTGGACAAATGTTTCAGTTCGTTTTGCTGAAAATACGCCATCTTTTACCTTCATCGGCATCTCCACTACATAACCCAGCGGCAACTTCTTACAAAAAGGCGGCACTTGCTGTAACATTCTCTCCCTGACTCTCTGATCGGGGGAGAGGACGTCACCTCAAGCACTGTCATTTTCTTTTAACTTAAACTTGAGGCAATATGGTGGCACGTCTAATGACGTCCTCTCCCCAATCCTCCAATCGAAAGCTCGTCATAACCAGTTCAATTTCAGGCAAAATGACTGCGCTTACAGTGACATCATGTATTATTCAGTATTCACTACGACTCTGTGTCATCACCAAAGTACATAATGTATACTATAATCTTTATAGGCCCCTCTGCATCACGAAAGGGGGAAATGCATATTACACCATTTTAGTGGAAAAAAGAGTTGCCAAACATACTTGTTTAAATGTAATTAATGCAGCAAATGTTTGTTCATAATTTTGGCTTGTGTTGTTTAATATTAACAAGCATCATACACATGATTCTACATAAAATATTTTCCTAAACATGTATATTGCAATGATTACTTAAGGATTGCCTTGTGTTTGATACATTACATTCAATGTTTCAGAAAGCTATTTTACACATTTTAAATAAGCTTTGTGAATTTTGAAGAGTATATTCTGCATAGCCTGAGACCCAATATCTTAAAAGACAAGAAATGCACACAATAATATAGAAATAAAAGTGTAAAGTTAAGAATATAATAACAATAATAATATAATAAATAGCATATGTTTAGTTCAATTAATTACTTATCTATGTTATTCTTACAATTGTCACAAAGGGTTAAAAAACCTTTCTATCATAGTATTTCGTTTTATGAGTATTTGGTATTACATTTTATTATAAAGATTAGAGAAACATAAGCATCTATAGACTTACTAATGTTATTCAGTATTAACTGCATCCGTCATATTCTAATGATTCCAAGTGAATAAATGTGAAATTGCTGTGTTCACAGGGAGCACATTTAAAATGGAGAATCATTCTACTACTCATTATGCTGGATAAATGCTGTGGATTATTTCTAAAAAAAATAATTATTTCACAAACTCATAGCTACATTTCGTTATTGTTATGCACAAATATGCACGAACATGAATTGTTGTTTTGCTCATCAAAGTAATTACAACCTACAAAACACCCTTTATGGTTGTACAATAATAACACATAATAAATCATAGTTTTAACCCCTTAATGACAAAGCCCGTACATGTACGGGCTCAAAATGCATTGTTTTCAATGGGTTTATGGACCGCCCCTTGTCCTTAAGGGGTTAAAACAATATTCATTCTAATGGAGAACCTTTGGTGTTCTGCTAATGTCTATTCGATTTTTAACAACACTCTTTGTGATAACTTATAGGAGCCAAGTATGAATTAAAATGCATTGAAATACATTTGTCTCAGTCAGGGTCCTAAAAACCATTTGCAATTGTATGCTTGCACCCCAGAAACTGAAAACTTTAAAATGAAAATGCTTTTGACTTTGTAATGTACTGAGAATAAATACTTTAGAATGCATGAGAATTAATGGAAATGAAACTTGCTCTGGATATAGCTTGCTGTGTCATGGTTAGTACCTTTTAATGGCTAACCATTCAAGGGAAGTTTTTATCTGAGCACAACATCTGCTTTACTTTAAACTGCAGAAATATATTTTCATGTGTAACATTGCTATTCTTTTTTTTTTCTCCACTAGTTTATGTATATAGATGTATAGATATGCGTGTTTTAAGTAAAGTTCAATTTCACTTCATAGCTGCATTTATACCCTTAAATTTGCTAGAATAGGATTTGTATAAATTTGTCCATGTAATAATGTCTTCCTTCTTTTTAGTTGTACACATGAATAATCACTTGGGAACAAAAAAAGAAAGCATAGGAAGTATATTCCCTCTGCCGATAAAGTTTGACCGAATTTTCTGCATAGGCATGTTCAGTGACTCTAGGGGTTAGAGCGCGCTCCCGCTGATTTCTTGCCCAATCCCGCCTGCTCCCGCGATGTGAGTGTTCCACTCCCGCCTGCTCCCGCAACATGTGTGTCCAATCCCGCCCGCTCCCGCCACAAATGTGGTCAATCAGGCCCACCTCCTTGCCTGAACTGCAGATTTCCCACGCAGTCCCGCAAGGCTGCCTTCATGTTGCTCCCTCACAGCGTCTCTTCTCTTGTTCCGCCCACGAACACAGCAGAGTCACGGGAAGTCAGCGGAGAAGAGAGAAGAGATGCTGTGAGGGAGCCGCACGAAGGCAGCCTTGCAGGATTGCGCAGGATTACCGGGACCCGCAGGTTCAGTGTCTGGCCGCCCGCTCCTGCCCGCAACACCAGCAAGACCGCCCGCAAGTCCGCCCGCGCCCGCTAGTCTTTTGACCCGCATCCAAATGCAGTCCTCTACTTGGCAGTTCTAACATTTGTCTAAGAGTGTAATATTGTTGCTGCTGCTGTGAGAGAAAGCAAAAGTTACTTCTTAATAACCTCACTTTTTTATCAATACTGCACCTATTTTGGCCAATTTACTTCTGCTACTAATCCTAGTCATGTCCCAGCCTTTTAATCTTGTAGACCTCCAAGAAAGCTAGGAAGTCGAGCTGTGAGAAATTTGTCTTTGAACACAGGCTCCTCTATTATCCTCGGTCCTTGTATTTCCTTTGGTTGTATGTACAGAGAAGCCAAAACACAGAGAATACCTTACCTTATTAACAACATCATGCAGATGCAAATGTCAAAATATTAAACTGATGACATGCTCTAAATATAAAATTGGTTGTTACACTGGTAAAGTAAGCCTTTAAAAAAAAAAAAAACTTTATATTTGTGTGACACTCTACCTTGGTTTTCTGGCACCTGTATTGTGCATTCAGGTTTTTGGGCTATTCCTAGTTCAGCCTCTTGTAGCTGCCCTGTCTCTGTTTCTGCTCTCCTCCTATTGTTGTCATCTGGCCTTGTTACCTGCAGCCTTGCAGTATAAAGGCCTGTAGCTTCCGGCAAATGGGACCTTTGCATTGTTTGGATTTGGTTCCTGTTAGTCTGCTTGGAGCTAATATTCTGTGTACTTCTATCTGATCTCCTGTGTATGATTTCATCTATGCTCACATTCCAGCTTTGTGTACCCCAGGGTGTCCTAGACTCACCTACCTGCCCAGCCCTGTCTGAGGGCTTCCAAGCCCTGTGCCCCACCTCAGGGCTTCCAAGCCCTGTGCCCCACCTCAGGGCTTCCAAGCCCTGTGCCCCACCTCAGGGCTTCCATACATGTGCCCTGCCAGTATGCTTCCAGTCCTGTGCCTTGCTAGAGGACTTTGGTCTCTGCCTGGCATCAGCCTTCCCAGTCCTGCTTTCTTCACTTACAGTAACAGGTAAAAGATTCAGACTGGATTTTGCACTTCAGGATCACCACAGCCAGCAGCAGCAGAAGCATTGCACCATTGGATACACATATCCAGCAGCATGCTATAGGATTGAATTCCTCCAAAAATTGGACCATTTTGATGAATTGATCCCTCAGAGTAAGGAGGGGGATAAAGCAGCAGCAGAATTAGGGCGCCGGGTAGACAGTGACACTGGCAAACATCCAGCCCACAGTACTGGACACAGAATTTCCCCTAAAATTTGCAAAATATTTAAATAATTTCTCTGAATAAGGACAGTGAGCCATAGGAGCAACAGTGGTAGAGAAGGCCTTGCCAGACACATCCTGACATATGGTACAAGAACTGACCACATCGGAGTAAGGAAGGTAATAGAGGAGGAACAGGCTTGGGCACGCATCGGCAGATATGCACTAAACTTTCCCAATGCATGAAAAATTTAAAAGGAACTAACCCAGATTTGAAAAGGAGACAAAAGAGCAGCAGCGGGGCACTGGGCCTGGGCAGGTACTGACAGACAGACACAGCCACTTTGTTCTGAATTTTCCCAATATTTGAAATATTTAAAAAATTACCACTCAGAGTAAGGAAGGAGACAGAGGAGCAGCAATGGTAGTAAGGCATTTGAGCTGGCAGATGATAGGTACCTACAGCCATTTCATGCAGGACTTCCGTAATATTTGAAAAAAATCGGTGTAAGGGAGGAACAGCACTTGAACCTCATTTACTTTGAATATTGAGTGCTAGGTAACCTAATTTGGGCAGATTGATCAGCCTTCTGATCAATGTTTCAACCTCCATGCGATATCTGACCCCAGAAGGACCTAATTTTGTTCCAGGAAGTCATGCATGTTTTTATAAAGTAGATAAGTAGGTGGATGACCTCATCTAAAGTGACAGTGCTCTGGCTTAACTTCACAGTAACATCCCACCAGACAAGGTAGAAGTGGTGCTAGCGTTCTAAATCCTGGTCATCGTCGTTATCAACATTATCAATGACCATACCTTTTCCCACTTAGGCACTTTCTTCTGGACCAAAAATAGATCTGTTCCTGTTTCCTGAGAGTGCCTGGCCAACTTTGCACTAGGGAGTTCAGGCAGTGCTTAGAGTAGTGGTGGTTGTGGTGGCATAGTGGTTTTAGTCCATGCTTCACCATAGAACAGATTTAAATAAATCTTCATCTTGGATCTCACCATTTATGCACCAATATGCAACTTAAACTCTCCTCAGAAACAGTATTTCAAGAACTAAAACACACCGTGCAGAAGCACAGTTAAATTGCCTAATTTTGCCACCAATATTTATAATGATTTATTGTTGTCCATTAACTGGAGATTTTGCCTAAATTATTTTAAATTAAGAAAATAAAATGATTTATTACACAAAAATTAAAAACATGTCTGCTGCAGTCCCTGTATTCCACTAATGAACTAATACATTACAGCTTCTCCAAATCAACCACCCCAGTAAAGTTTCTTTACTACACTGTTGACACTTGAAGTATGGTAGATGAGCCTCAATCTCAGCCTCAACACAGTAAATGACATTGTCACTGACTTTCTCACACCCCAACTCGCATCAGTCTTTAATTGTTATAGTTAAAATGGTGTTAATTCACAGCAATCTGTCTAATGCTTGTATGAACGTACACAATTGGCAATTCTCCTGATGTCTGAATCATACTTTAAACAAATGAATGAAAGTACATTTTTGTTTTGAACAGTAGAAGCAAAGCAACAAAATATTACGTATATTGCATTATTGAATTTGATACACCACTTTAGAGCAAGGATGTATTTTTGCACATGAATGGAAGCTTTAATCAAGATAAGTACTGTGGATGATAGCTGATTATATAAGGTGAAGAGGAGTAATTTCTCTCCTTACCTCTGACTTGCTATCACACAAGATACACGCTCAATAATTCGTATTATGGTTCGATTTGGCAATAGTTCTACAAAAAATCTGTCTTCAGAATGATAGTGGATTGTCATAGAAACAACAGTTTTGTGACTATGCAAAGTTCCCTTCTTCTTAAAGACAATTTACTAGAATAAATTAGTTATCACAGCTTGACTGAAATTATACAAGTGTAACTATCATGATTACTTCACAATATGATCAAACTCATTTATATAATAGAAGTAACCAATTCTATAGGAACTATATTAATATAAATGTATATTTTTTTAACCAGCTATTTTCTTTTTAATGAGACTGGCTCAGAAAATGCATTTCTCTTAAATATTTCAATTTGTTTTACATTGTAAAGTTGTTAAACCCCACTTCATATCAAAGGGATTGGACATATTGCCCAAAGTAAAAATTCCTCATAATGTTTAGGGCTGCAACTAACGATTATTTTAATAATCGATTAATCGGCCGATTATTTTTTCGATTAATCGATTAATCGGATAAAAAAAACAATATGCAAATTTTTCGTTTATTTAAAAGAATTTAATGAACTGGATGTTAAAAAACAACTTAAAATTTACATTAACATTCTTATTTTGTTATGATGTAATAAAAAACAATATTTTCAAAGTACAAGAACCCAAACACAATATTTATGAAACAAAATAACCCCAAACATTCTGAAAAGAGGTGGACTATTACTGTTCAAGAAACTTTGCCCCAGCACTTTGCACTTTGCACCCAGCACTTTGCACCCAGCACTTTGCACCCAGCACTTTGCACCCAGCCCTGGCACTTTGCACCCAGCACTTTGCCCCAGCCCTGGCACTTTGCATCCAGCACTTTGCACCCAGCATTCAGCACTTTGCACCAGCACTTTGCACTTTGCACCCAGCCCTGGCACTTTGCACCCAGCACTTTGCACCCAGCCCTGGCACTTTGCACCCAGCACTGGCACTTTGCACCCAGCACTTTGCACTGTGCCCCTGCACCCAGTCTCTAACTCTGCCCTGCACCCAGCCCTGCCCCCACATTCTGCCCTGCCCCCACACTCACACTCTGCCCTGCACCCACTCTGCCCTGCACCCACACTCACACCCTGCCCTGCATCCCCACCCCCACTCTGCCCTGCACCCAGTCTCCCACTCTGCTCTGCACCCACACTCACACCCTGCATCCCCACCCCCACTCTGCCCTGCACCCAGTCTCCTGCCCTGCACCCCCCACCCCCACTCTGCCCTGCACCCCCACCCCCACTCTGCCCTGCACCCCCACCCCCACTCTGCCCTGCACCCACACTCACGAACCGCTCTGTGCGAATGGAGCCACTCGCACAGAGCGAACCGCTCTGTGCGAATGGAGCCACTCGCACAGAGCGAACCGCTCTGTGCGAATGGAGCCACTCGCACAGAGCGAACCGCTCTGTGCGAATGGAGCCACTCGCACAGAGCGAACCGCTCTGTGCGAGTGGAGCCACTCGCACAGAGCGAACCGCTCTGTGCGAGTGGCTCCATTCGCACAGAGCGATTCGCTCTGTGCGAGTGGCTCTGTGCGATCCGTGCACATAGACATGAAGAATACTTACCTCCGGAACGCGTCACATCCGTCACGTAGCTAAAAGAAGGCGGAGACTGCAGAGCGTGTAGCAGAAGCGGGGAACGCTCGCGGAGGTAAGTAAAAGGAGCCGAGTGCTCCAACAACGAATTGATCACTCGATTAATCGATAACGGAAATCGTTATCGATGATTTCCGTTATCGATTATTATCGATTTTATCGATTCGTTGTTTCAGCTCTAATAATGTTATTATATTATAGGGCAGGAACTGCACTTTCGTTTTTTTAACCCCTTCATTACCCTTTGGATGTACAGGTACGTCCATACAAGATGTTGCAGGATTACCTTTAAGACGTATCTGTACGTCATGCTGCATTGGAGATCAGACTGTCTAGCATTGGTGATTGTGTGTAAGGACACCTTTACACTGTTACATAAGGAATGTCCGTTTGCAATATAGATGTGTTACATACAAGCACTCATTATTATTATTATTATTTTGCTTGTTTCTATGGCGTCATACGAAATATAACTTGTGTGGGTGGATCAAAAGGGGAAAGGGAAATCTTGATGAAACCAACATATGGTATAAATGACCTAGGCAAGGAAATGTGTTGTTTCATTGACAGCCTCTTACTCCATAGCCACTGTCTTCACTGCAGTGTACTGGGATATGACATCATATCACTGTGTTTTGTGACTTAAAGGCTCATTGAGGTTTGTGCTGGCTTAGCCTGTTGGTGAAATTAGAGGTCTCCCTTGTTACTGCCCCATTTAGCAGTACACCAGGGGGCATGATCACCCAAGAGGGATATCTGCCCCCCCCCATATTTACAGCAGGAGCTGCCACCCATTGGACCTCTTGCACCAGGAGAAAGCCTGACAGAATAAGCTGCTGAATATACTGTAGTCAGATTTCCTTTAGGGGTAAAACACAAGTTATGAGGGGATTTTGTTTTTTACTAAATAATAAAGAAGGAAAGGAAAATTGACAGATGTGATTTCTGTGATAAGAAAACAGAGATCATAGTGATCATGTGACCTGGGACAATGTTATTGGTCTCCACAGTACTGTCTTATTTGTGTAGCATGAACCATCCAAAGTGTCTACTTAGATTAAATCATGATACCAAGTAATGATCATAGATAATAGAACCCAAAAATCAGTAAGGTATGGAATGTCATGGGGAACAGATTTACAGTAAATGTTGCTTTGTTTCTTATGTGAACATAATCATTATATAATAGACTTAACAAGGAAAGTTGGATTCTACTGACTTTATTTCAGGAAATGCATGAAAAAGTCTCAATTAGCAGTAGTGGCCATCAAAGACAACACAACATTATTGTTCAGATAATTTATTTTGCTATCACATTATACATATATACATATTATTGACATTTGTCAAGACAATAAATAATAATACTAGGCACTTTTGTGGACTATAGCTCCCATCAGACTAGTCTAGAGGGTAAATGAAATTATAACCCTAAAAGGTGAGTCCATCAGAGGTGCAAAATGTTTGGTACACTTGTGTTTCTTTAGTATTGTTTAAAGCAATTTAAACCTTTCTTATGGTCTACATGTGCAATGTACATGTATGTACAGCCACATCTATTAGGTGAATTTACTGGGGGGGGACTAATAAGAAAATGGTTTAGTTTCTGTTACTTTTACATGCAGGTTTGAAGTTTATGAGGAAATATGAGAAAATAATCGTGAAGATCATTCTCATATTTATGAACCATAAAAATAACAAAAGCATGAAAATAGCTTCCCACAGCAAAAAAATGTGGCCTGACTCAAGGTACTCGAATTTATTGTAGTAATAATAATAATTAATAACAAAAAATGACTCCCCCTTAAGTGGAAGCACCTAGGAGCTCTTGAAGCGGTAGACCATGCAAACTCACATAGAGGGGCCATCAAGTGCTGATAGGCGTAGCTCATAAAAATCACCTGTCATCTGTAGCATCACTCACTACAGAGATACAAACTGCCTGTGGAATATATAAGAATACACTTACAAGACGTAGTGGCACAACACATATGTTATGAATAAACACTTATTAACATAGGTAGAGTCCCACTTCTCATCATAGGAATGAATGTAAGTCGATCTTCACAATGGTCTCGATGATCTCACAACGCGTTTCGCCAAGTGAAGATATTAAAGAACTATTTTCTCTATATTTCTTGATGAGCCTGCTTCAAACTTCATGTTATTAATCTATGTATTTTTTTTTTGTTTTTTTGGTCTATACAATATTGCACTATTATACTTTTTTTGTGTGTATATGCGCCCCATGTTGTTTTACCACTAGAGAAGTGTTTCCTGGGCTGCAGCAGTACTTTGGGAATGTAACAATTTTTTTTTTTTATTTCTATTTACTTGCTCACGTGGGATTCTTGTTGTTTTCACTATAGTGGAAACAGTCTCTGGAGTGATAAATCATGTTTCAAATCATCTGGAAGTCTTATGGACGAATCTGGGTGTGGTGGATGCCAGGAGAACTCTAGCTACTGGAATGCATAGTGTCAACTGTGTGAGGGATAATAGTCTGGGGCTGTTTTTCAGGGTTTGAAGTTGACCTCTTAGTTCCAGTGACATGTATTGTTAATAATTGTATGCTTCCCACTTGGCACCAGGGTGGAGAAGTCCTTGTTCAGGTTCAGTATGACTGTGCCCCTGTGCACAAAGCAAGTTCCATAAAGACATGGTTTGACAGGTTTGATGTGGAGTAACTGAAGGCCTTTAGGATGAATTGGAACACTAATTATGAGCCAAGCCTCATCCAATATCAGTACTTGACCGTACAAATGTTCTTTTGGGTGAGTGTGCATAGATGTATCCACAGGTGTTGTTGTTTTACTAGCAGTGAAACATATTGTAAGGAGCTTACATGCATGGGCATAGGCAAGTGAATTCCAATGATTAATTAATGGCTGAAGCATAAAGGAAAAGAAGATTAAAAATTAAAAAGTCTTAGAGTAAGCACTGTTTAACCCCTGTCATGACTATGACATGGCTTTTTCATACCCACAAGCTTTTTTGCTATACTTCCTATATGCTTATTCAATCATGATTCCATTTTGTGTTTAGTATGATTATCAAAAGCGTATCTTGGTGATTTTTAAACAATATTTTCCCATATACACAATATACATTGGCACCAAGATAAAAATGACAATATGTTACCTCTGCATGCAATAACATACCTATTTTTTTTTATGTTTTAGAGGGCAAAAGGCTGCCTTACATGCTACACTTAGACTCTTTATAGACCTTTTACCTACAGAGTACCCCTAAGGATGTTCCTATAGTTATTTTATATATTTTTTATATTTTTTTATCCTTACTTCAACTTTTTTCACTTTTTTCACTTTTCACATAATATATGTGAAGTCAGCTTGTAGTAGTTTTTTTTTAAAGAAGAAATGTATTTGAGTCCTACTTTTCAAGACTCAAGCTGCTGTGTCAATCACAGATCGTTCATCTCCCTCAATCAAACACAATTAAGATACCTATCAAGCAACTATATTTTAATAACATAAAGCACACTTTTAATTATTTATTTTTGTTTACAAAGTTTTGGTTACCTTGGTTGTGGTTTCTTTAACCTCAGTTTTATGCAAGACGGGTGCAAATAAAATATAAAGTATGTTTAAAGACAAAATTAGATATGGCATTTATCTTAAAGCACTAATTGTTATTGACTGCAACCCCAAAACTAATAAATAGTGTTTGTCTGTAAATCCATTTGTAATTCTCCTCTTGAGACCTGAAGGTGCATTGCTAAATTGCCTTTCAAATGTAAGTATATTAATCTTGACCTATCTTATCACATATTCTATATAAATAACAAAATTAGTAAAATGTCACTATTTTTAGGCACTGTTGGATGCTATAAACCCACCCATTTAGCCTCTCTTTGAAGTTCTCAGGTGTAGTTATTTTAAGGTAATATATAGTTTGTTGGGTTATTTTGATACCTCTTTGCAATTTTATGATTTGGGGGTCTCTTGTGATCATGTAATGCTGACATACCGCACATATGGTATCCTTGTGCTCAGTGTGAAATTCTTTTTTTATGTTTTTAGTTATTTCCAAAATCAGGTCACATACTTAAATACATTTCTTTCAATAAATATATATACTTGTCCTGCAAAAAACAAACAATTTACTTGTGGGTGGCACTTAATAAGTTAGTGGGAAATCACATAGCAAAAACTGCTGTGGTCCTGAAGTGCAAGCATTGTAAAATATCCACCATCATGAAGGGGTTAAATACACATGCTTTCCTAATTCCGTGGATTATTTCCTCATTGCTGAAGGAAAATAAATAAAACAGAACAGCACTAAGTAAATCAAACATGCTGGTCCCCTATATTTGCTATCATACATAGCCCAACACATAAAATTCATCTGGTGAATGCCAACTATTTGGGGAGGCAAATAATACCAAGTTTACATCTCACATAGGGCAATATAGTTTGTCTTTCCTTACAGCAAAAGTCAGAAGCGCAGTTAGCAGGCAACTCTATACAAAAATGTATACACGTCATTCAACGTTATTCATAGCGCAAACAAAATGGTTAGTAATACTACGGCCCAATGCACATTTCAACAATCCTAATATAGCTCTAAGAAAACAGATATAAGATTATGGCTTAGTTCTTAATTTCATACTTTATCCTCTTATGGATTTTGGCAGTAGGATCTCGTAGAAGAATGTTTATAATGATGTGTTTTCAATAGCTCATTTGCTTGATACAGATTCAGCATCAGCGCTATAGCTCAAAACTATACATATCATTTTCGAACGTACTAATGATGTCAACATTTCAATGGATAACATAGTTATTTGCGCTTCAACTAAAGTAGGGGATAATTGCAGACTTTATACTTCACTTGAAACAACCATAGCTGCAAACTTGAAAACAATTAAGGACAAACACTTTTGGATGGCAGAACTTTGGTAATATTGTTTCCGATGACGTTACAAGATTTGACAAACATGTCAGGAACCCATCTGCACATTCTTGGTTAATTAATTCATTAATAATATTCCAAAAGAACACCATAAGAGATCCCAATGATTAACATGTATTATCTGATGTTAAACAATAGTTTTCAAACTCTCACAAATAAAGGACCTCATCGAAACCGTACCAATACCAATTGCAAATTTAGGGAATTTTGGTTTAACTCTAATTCACGTTCACAAACCCCCAAAACTCGTCTAAATCATTTTTGGTGCATTTGCAGAATTTTGTCCTATCTTTTTTATTGGACTAACAGCACTTTGTAATAAAAAGCTTTCGGAGGTCTTTCCTTTATCAAGTCAAAAGTCTGGTCAGAAGTGGTGTTCATGAAAGACTTGTGTCCAAAAAGCCATACATCCGATATGCAAACAAGGCCAAGCGACTCAACTATTCACGAAAACGCAGGAACTGAGGCGCAGAAAAATGGCAGCAGGTGCTCAAGACAGATGAGTGAAAAATTGAAGTATTTGGTTGTAACAGATGGCAGTTTGTTCGCCAAAGGGTTAGAGAGCTGTACAAAAATGAGTGTTGCAGGCAGATACTTATCCATCATGTAATGCCATTAGGAAGGCATCCGATTGTCTCCACATTTATTCTGCAGCATGACAAAGACACCAAACAGACAGCCAAAGTTATTAAGAACTATCTTCAGCATAAAAAGTAACAAGAAGTTGTGGAAGTGATGCCTAGATCTCAACATTATGGTGTATTTCTCAGATTACATGAGAAGGGAGAAGGAACTGAGGCTGCCTAAATCCACAAAAGAACTGTGGTTAGATTCTCCAAGATGTTTGGAACAATCTACCTGTGGAATTCCTTAAATAAATGTGTGCAAATGTACCTAGAAGAATCAATGCTGTTTTTGAAGACAAAGGTGGTCACGTCAAATATTGACTTAGATTTTTCTTCTGCTCACTCTCTTTGCATTTTGTTAAATGATAAAAATAATTAAATCATTAACACGTAAACTTTGGCACATAACTGTGTATATGTGTATATGTGTATATATCAAAGACAGCACTGAGGCACTTATAATGGCAGCACAAGAGCAGGTACTAAGCACCAGATCCATAGAGGCAAGCATTTACTGCACCAGACAGGACCTAAGGTGGAGACCATGCAGGGATGCTTCTGAGACAGTCCAACACATAATGGTGGGGTGTAAGATGCTCTCAGGAACAGTGTACACTGAATGAAACAACCAAGTAGCTGCCGTTATGTATAGGAATATCTGTACTTAGTATGGGCTAAACCCTCCCAAGTCAAAATGAGAGATTGTGTGGAGAATAGCAAGATCCTATGGGACTTCCAGATCCAGAAGAACTTCAGGATCCATAAGGACAAGCAGGTACTGGCCAACATTGTGGTAGTAGACAAGGACTAGAAGACTGCAGTGGTGATAGATGTAGCAGTGCCAAGCAACATCAGAAAGAAGGAGTATGAAAAGTTGGAGAAGTACCAGGTCCTGAACTGGAGAACTAGAGAAGATGTGGAGAGTAAAGGCCAAAGTGATCTCAGTGGTCATAGGACCTGAGGCTGAGGAAGACACGTACCACCCATAGGGATGAGAAGGGAATTTGTATATATATATATATATATATATATATATATATATATATATATATACACATCCCGCACATTATATTGGGTACACTACCTACAGCTATGTAATGGTGTTACAGAAAACTTAATATTAATTATGGTGGGTTAGCAATTCATCTATTTCTCTAAACTTAACTGTGGTCACTGATTCTAGACTGGGACCACTTAAAAAAATGATACAGTGACATCAATATGAAACAACATTTCCATACAATGTGGTGCATGAAACACACAGTCTGACAAAAAAAGACCCTTGGGTTGAGCTGATTAAAGAACATCTGGTAGAAAAAGTAATTTCCCCTCTTAGTTGAGCCCCAGGTATCGAGGCAGTCAGGACTCTCAGAGCAAACAAAACCTAAAGGCGAACCTAACTCAAGGTGACGATCACAAATCAAAATGTCAGGATGAGTACTAGCAAGACTAATAGAACAAGCCAAGGCCAATAACCAGCTGAAACAACTTTAGAGTGTGCCCAAAGATCACCACAGCAACTTACTACAACTTTAGCTTACTACAACTTACTTATTGTCATAAGCAACACAATAGACACTTAGTACAATAGTATAATGCCCCCTGGCAAGTAAGATGGTGTCAGTTACATAGTCTTATCTACTTGTAAATTCACGTTGACTCGGATAGGAATGGCTTCTCATCTAATCATATATTATCACTTTTATCCCGTAATTTGTAGCACTTATTTATATTGGTAGATACATATTATTACCGCCAAAAGTAAAAAAGAAATATGTGTTTTCGGCACAAGGATAAGACACATCAAAACAAACAGCAGCAAAAATACTCACTTCTGATTATACCACATTGGTATAATGGTAACAACCTGCAGTAACATCAATCAAATGTTTTCCTTTGATTTTATCAGGTGCATAGTGGTTTAGATGCGGGATCAGTGCACAGTGTGCTATTATGGCTTTGAGCAGGTAAACAATTGCTTATTTTGATTTTTCATGGTTGTTGATTTGCTAACTAGTAAGCCTGATTTTAGCATGCAATAGGCTTTTTATTAAAAAAAAAAACCCCTAATTTCCTAGCCTAAGTTTGAAAAATGTTGTTTAGTTACGTTAAAAACAATGAAAGTGACAATACTCCTTTAAGGAACATTAGCATGAATATGCCGCAATTAAACTGTAGACCACGCCTTCTAAAATGTACTTTGCTGCCAAGTTTTATAGAGTTCACAGTGGTTTTATCCGTCTTCATTAAATCATATTCTAAAGGTTCACATAAAAGTTCACTGGGTTAAGTTGTACACTAAATTGATTTTGGTAGCATTTCTCCATTCTATTGTTCATAAATATTCTTGTGTTTTTTTAATAATAAAGTTCTATAATGACTAAACATTTCCTTGAGATTCTTTTTTTTTCTGCTGTCACTTGATGTGATAAATTGAGCCTTGACAAAATCAATAAAGTGTCCACGATCTGTTAATGCATATTAAAGCATTTTGCAAATATTTTAAACAGCTTCTACAACACACAGAATGCTGACAGAGTACTTCTACTGATAGTCATAATTATGTACATATTATATGTGGTGTACTTGATAAACAAATCCCAAAGGTAAGATCATATCACTAGGAGAAAGTAATTTAGGGCAAACAATTAATTAATGTTAGGCTGTTAATAAGGTATGCAGTATGCACGTTTTAAACACATTTGACAAAATGTATATCCTTGGTCTTACATATAAAATTTTTGCCGTTTACATTGCTTACCCCTTCAGTAACATTTCTTCTTAACATTTTTAATATAATAAATAATTGTTTTTTCTGATACTTTGGAAACTTTAAATCCTAGATAGTGAGTGAGAATTGCTATAAAATTGCAGACTATACTCCCAGTTGGCTTTTTTGCTGAGTGGTAACATTTCCATTGTTACTTTTTAAAAACAGTGGGTTTTTTTTGGAATATGATTATAAAATAATGGGTTTTGTAACTCAGTTATAAACTGCAGTTTAACTCATAACTTAGTAAAAAGAAGTGTAAAATACTTTAGGGAGAAGCTGTTGCTTTAGAACTGTAGCTCGTTTGTTATATCTGATGATTCTTGCTGATAATTGGATGCGTGAAGCAGCCAATCAGTGGCAAGAAAGCACACTTATTGAAATCAACATGCTCTGTTTCTGTGCATTGCTGGTTTCAATAGATCCCCTAAGACATTCACAGAATCAGTATATCACCTGCATGGGAAATAGCTGGGGCGTGGAGAGGGGCAAATGCATATACAGGATTCTGAAATGTCCTCCAATGCAGTGGGAAACACAAATGTAAAGGGATCTCTCAGCTATTATGTGGATAAAGTGCATATGATGGCTGGTTTGTCTCATTGAGTTCAGGCTAAAACACATTTTTCTCAGTTTCTTACATTGGTCAATACAAGGTGTACAAGCTGTCACTGGTCTGGTATGAAATGAGTTAGAGCCAAGCCACTTACAAACCAAGCAGAACTAACAGTCTGAAGCGAAAAACCTTTGCATATATTCATACAACTGTTCACAAGGACTATATTACTAAAAGGGAGCTTGTGTTGTTCCTTTTTGAAAGGCAAGGCTGAGCCAGACATTGTGCTCTACATATATAGTATATGTAGTTTCCTCCACTCTTCTGGGAAGGCTTTCCACAAGATGTTGGAGTGTTTCTGTGGGAATTTCTGCCCACTAGAGCATTTGTGAGATAAGGCACTGATGTTGGATGAGAAGGCATGGCTCGCAATCTCCTTTCCAGTTCATCCCAAACGTGTTCAATGGGGTTGAGGTCAGAATCTGAGTGGACCAATCAAGTTCCCCCACACTAAAATCATCCAACCATGTCTTTATGGACCTTGCTTCGTGCACCACTATATACTATACCAGGGTTTGGGCTAGGCCCCCTATATCCAGTGAAGGGAAATCTTAATCTTTCAGCATACCAAGAGATTTTGGACAATGCTGTGCTTCCAAATTTGTGGGGATGTTTTGGGGAAAGTCCTTTTCTATTCCAGCATGACTCTGCCTCAGTGCACAAAGCAAGATCCATAAAGACATGATTAGATAAATTTTGGGAGAGGAACTGGACTGACCCACACACAGAGCCCTGACCTCAACCCCACTGAACACATTCAATATAAACTGGAACAGATTGGAACAGATTGGGAGCCAGGCCTTCTTGTCCAACATTAATGTATGACTCACAAATGGTCTACTGGATGAATTGGCAAAAATTCCCATATAAACACCCCAAAATCTTGTGGAAATTGTTATAGCTGCAAAAGGGGGAACAACAGCATATTAATGTCTATGTATTTAGAAAACAATGCCATAAAAGTCCATGTTGGTGTAATGGATAGGTGTCCCAATACTTTTGCCCATATAATGTATATATTTTATATAGTAGTAATGATGAACTTACTTTCGTAGAAGGAAATTTTATATTGTGACATGATTCACTTGTCATCAATGTAGTGAAATACTGGAAGTTGTAGGGAAAGATGGCTTAAATCACGTGCAACTATTCCATGGCAAATCGTAGGGGAGTGTATATATATATCCCTGGAGCACAACTTGGAATGTATATTGGCATCCTTCCCAGGTAAAGGCAAATTGATCTTGCGACTCCGGTGCAATAGGAATTGAAAAGAACGCATTTGCTAGGTCTATTACCGCATGCCACTCCCCAACTTGTTTGGCAATGTTTCCCACGGTGATCATGGTGATGATATCAGGGATGGCAATGCTCAATGGTGGCTCTACCTTGTTGATTCCCCAATAATCCACTGTCACTCGCCATGAGCCATTCGGCTTTTTTTACAGTTAACACAGGAGCATTAAATGGGCTGACTACCTTGGGGCCTTGTATGACAGGTCATTCTGTCACAGTATTGCTTCAGCCTTACTGGGTTACATGGGGGAGGAATGATCATGGGTGTCCACTTGCACAATGTCCTTTACTGAGATAGTATGGCTTGTGAGGAAATCCAAAAGTGAACACTCCCCACTGTATCTCAATACTCTGCCCTAGTAACACACAGATTCCCAAAATATTGTCTGACAACTCTGAAATCATGTTTAGATTCAACAGGGCCTTCAGTAATCATACCTGGGTGTGTTTAATGAAGTTAAGCCTAATTAATTATTAAATTTGGTTAATTGGTTGATATAGTAACTAAGGGAATTAGAGTTGGATAGCTTTTTTCCTTCAATACATGAAATCATTATTTATAAACTGCCTTTTGTCTTTACGTGTGAGTTTTGTCTAATATTAAAATCAGTTTGAGGATCTGAAACATTTAAGTGTGACAAATATGCAAAAATAGAAGAAATCGGGAAGGGGTAAATACTTTTTCACAGCACTGTACTTGTATGCAAACATTAACATAATTCATTGGCATCTCTTATAGCTATGTTCATGTAAACTAAAATAGAATATTGTTTTTAGAGTAAATGATTAAGGATTTGTTAATAGGATAATTATTTAGTTCACTCATCACTTTCAGGGTATTGTTTATAGAATAGGATATACTAGGACCATCTCAAAAATGGGAGATGGAGCTTTTAGTTTCAGCTACAAACACTTACTCCTTTGGGTTTGTGCCATTGTCATGTAGTAAACCGTCCTCAAGCTGGAATGGAGAAAATTTAGACTGGGTAACAAAATAGCAGCGATTCTTCAGTAAATGGTGCACGGTGGGCTAATAAGTACAATGTAAAATGACATAAAAACAACAGGGAAATTATTTTATGGTGCAGGTTTAGGACCAAAACAGTACCAGCATCCGCCCGATAAGCATCATACAAAGGAAAGGTACAAAGCTAACTAAAACAGTTACTAAGGAAATGATGAATGGGTAGTATGCCTGTTGAAGATGAAGTATGCAACAAGTTCACTATTATTTTTATTCACTTCATTTAACAAATCAAGCTACAGCATGTGCTTTTTCGGTGTAATTGATTTGGAAATATCTGCTTTAAAAGTAAGAAACTTTTATTGAAGCTACAATTTTTGTCATAATATGGCAAAACCAGCATTTCAACTGATTTCCTGTCTAATTGTTACCTCCACTTTTCCTCCATTTCACCTGCAAAGGCTACCAATAACCAATGGGGCGATAGTTTATTAAGGAGAAATAATCATGTATATCTCATGGTAGATACATGATAGAGGTGTAGAATAATTGCCAAGTTCATGTCAAAACGAATGTAGTTAGCTAGCTAAATAGAAACCTACACGGGTTGATGATATCATAGAATCAAGATCTCAGTAAGATTAATAAATAATGTTCCGTTCTGCACTTATATATTATTTTTTCCGTGTACCATACATTTTAAGCTCAGATAAAACATATGGCTCATATTTTTCTGAATGATTACCTCTGAATTAATCTCAAATAATAACTAATTGAAGAAAATTGCTTGCATACTGGGTTTTGAATTTTTTAGAATGAAAACATTGTAACATTCCAAATTAATAGACTTTTAGATTTTGAGAAATACTTAGATATGTATAATAAAGGTTTTCGACCATTTACCCATCAGCATTGATTCAAATGTACTAACACATACCATATAATTATTTCCCTAACCTCTTTATCATTCCTCCATCAGCACTGCAACCATTTTTGCCAGGTTTTCTGTGTTGACATTAAGGATCATGATCTGTGACACAACAAAGCATGATTGCCAGTTAAAACCCGAAATTACACAAAGTGTCCATCATCTAATTAAGAAACAGTTTAATAATGAAAATGAATGTACTTGTGATGATTCTCTGTGTGATTCAAACTCAGTAAATGGCATATAACCTGTAATTGTATACTACATAATAGGGAATTAATAAACACTTTTATACCAGATAGGCTAAGACACTGACAATTTTTCTGGAAGAAAAGAAAACACATAGATCATTATTATCTTGATGTTAATTGTACAAATGTATAATTAATAAATATGTAATTTTACCCAATGGCATCATTTATTGAGCACAGAAAACATTTCAAATTGAGAACAAAAAAAATCACATTAATTATCCTTTAACTATGGGAGGCTAAGGCCCAAAAGTAGCAGAAAACAGACTGTGTATGTATAGCTGCCACATGTATTAAAGGGGAAATAACCGTGACATATGCCAAAACCATTTCCAAGGGTGTTGGAAAAACAGGAAATTCCCTCATCTACTAAGGTCGCCAATTATGCAACTGATATATTAGATTCATAATAAGTGGCTCACTTAGAGAGATTCATCTCCAATGCTCTTTTGTTTACATTTCCAGACAAACTTTCTCGCAGTAAAACAATATAGAATCCAATCTTTGCATATTACAGTAATGTAATGTTTTGATTAGTATTTATGACCAGACATGACAACAAACATTATTGTTTTTTCTTACATTTTTTTGCATCAAAGTGTCCTTATTGGAGTATATGATACATTAAATGACTTAAACAGTGTTTTGATATGCTTTTCTTCAACCCATAAAAAATACCGCACTAACCTCATGCCCCGTCATCTACTTCCCGCTAACATTGTAACTCCATCATCATTATAACTCCATCATCATCTATATAGTTTTAATCAAATTAAAGTTAACAAAAAGAGCAAGGTTTAAAACACACATGATCACTCTCAATCACATTGATGTGCATTCAAACATACACACCCACACGCACCACACACCCGTTGCAGTCTCTTTCAAAGAGTACTTTTTGACAAAGTGTCAGTGATGTTTTTTTCAATATTAAAAGGAGTTTTGTGTCCCCATACTGATATGTTTGTAATGCCTGGTGATACATTTTACACAACTGATTAATTTATGTCCTCATTCTATTACGCTCTTTGCATGTATTTAAATAGCGACATTTATAAAGCCTTAGAAGATATGAAAGTCTCTTCCCTAAACAATGTCTATAGCTTCTTTAACTCGTTAACAATTCATTAATTAGGTCCCACATCCAGTAAATCACAATAAAAAGTAAAGAATGCCCTTTCATAATTGGACAACAGTAAAGCAACACTTCAACAACATTTTCCTACTGAAAGATGGTTTCTAGTCAGATTTATGAATATTTTTTTTGTCCAGGAATCAACTTCAAAGTTCTTGCATAGTCACTTACAAGGTCCATATACACACCCTCTCATCCCGATTTAAGGAATAGGGGAGAGAGTGTGCCCGGAGGCGCTGCCCTTTTGCTAAAGTTCACCAGGAGGCCAGAATAATGAATGCAGATCCCCTGAGTGTAATTTTAATCACCTCTCTTTCTCTGTTAATCTATCTGCATCATTCTGGCCTCTCTGTGGATGGAGCAATGGGGACAGCCTCTCCCCTGTTCTCCCAGTGTAGAGGGTGTGCCCAGAAGCTTCACCATTTTGTGGAAGTTCACTGTGAAGCCATGTCCAGTTGTCTAGGGAGAAGTAGATAAAGAAAGAGGTCTTTTTGGAGCAGAGGACAAAGAAAGAAGAAAGATGACAGAAGAGCTGAGTTGCAAATAGACATGGAAGCTGTCTGTGGAGAAGAAAGAGCTTGACAGAGTGAATAATGGTGAGTGAAAAAACTAAGAAAGTAAAATGAAAATTCAGAGCTCCTATTTCAGATTTTTAGCCATATACAAATAATAATAATAAAAAAAGCTTCTAAAACTATGGATCTTCTGGGGTATTCATTTGCATACCTTTATACAGAAGTCAGTAAGACCCATGCCATTTGTTGTTTACGTTATTGTAGTTATATACACTATGGACAATTTATTATACCATGATTATAACATGAAATGTTTGGGCTTCTTTTATTATGTTTCTGGTAATGTTAAAATAAGATAATAAATATTGTAAATGCTAGTGTCCATTTAAATCAATTATTTCAGTGTTGGTTATAGTAAATGTGTTATTGATCTTGATTCTGTGTGATCTCTTTTAGTCTTTCAATTAGAAAAAAAGAGAAAACCATATAAACACATTGGTTCTTTTCTGCCTGCACTGTATGTCTATGTATTAAGTAGCCATCATATTCCTGCCCGGTGGATCAGTTCCCCTTCATCCTTCTTCCGCTGAAAGAACCTTCTCTTCTCAAACTAACCAAAACTTTCCTTGTACACAGGTTTTAATACATAAAGGGATTCTATTAACTGTGTTCCTCTTAAAGATTTCACAAACTATAATATATACCTGTTTTTTTAACAAAATATAGAAATGCCAAAAAAATGAAATGCTGTATGACAAATTGTAGTACATAACTAAAGATTGTTTTCGTTTTCAGTATTTTATTTAATCTAAATCCCTGGCAAGTAAATTGTTAAAAATGTTTTTCCTTCATTTAGATAAATGCAATTTAAAAATATTTTGAAATTATTAACGACAACTAACATGTTTTTCAACTTTACTATGTAACTATGAATTAGGCAGTACTTGTTCCCAATAAACTATATTTAAGACATCTTGGAACTTGTGAATACCATTTCTCAAGTGGCAAAACTGTTTATATGAGAAAATGTAAATTATGTACACTTAGTATTTGATAATTTATTTAATAAGGCAGAGAATTTAATTAGATATGGTATTTAAATACTACTTACTATAACCATTTAAATACACTACTCAGATAAATCAAATAAAACTACTACTGTACTTGTGGGTACATCATTATTAGATATTAAGTATATGAATTCATAACAAGACATTGGTGTTTACAAACTCTTTACAGTTCAGATACATACTAAAAAAAAAAAAAATACATTAGGATATCAACAACTGTTGCCAAAATAGATAAGTTGGCAAAGTATTCAATAAGTTAAGCTAATAATTGTATACTAAATGTATCTTAAATTATTAATAATAACACAGACCTCTATTGATTTTACAGCACAGTGGTCCAGTCATGTGAGGTCAGAGGATCATCCCTACTATCTTCAAGACAGTGGGGCAGCAGGGCAGTGATTCTACTGTTCAAGACCACAAGCTATTCAACTTGAGCTCATACTACCTTCCATTGATACTACCTGTCTCAATGACCCCTTTCCAGCCATTACTTGTAGCACTAGGTATTTTTCCTACCTCCTCTGTAATTTGTATTTCTCATGTGAACACTCCATCTAGGAAAACTTTGCATACACGTGCTGGCTACACAAACACACACATCTAGCTATCTATCTCTCTATCTATCTATCTATCTATCTATCTATCTATCTATCTATCTATCTATCCATCTATAAAATATTTCTCTGTAAAAAAAACAAGGCTAGACATTTCGCATGGGCCAGACAATTAGGAAGACAATTAAGCCAATTTTAGGTATATTTTTTCCTTTTTCTATTTTTGTTAAAAGTGAATTGGCAAATAGGGGCATGGGGAATGCAAGACTTACTTGAAAGCAAAGCATGAAAACAATATCTAATGTAATACGTATATTTATTGTTCTATTAGCCTCTTAGCTGAAGACTGTAAAAAATGCAAGCTAAAGTGTTGCAGAACTTAATATTAAGGCACAGTGGAAATATGCTGCCTCTGGCGTTTTAATTTTCCTAGTTCCTGCATGTTGCAAGTAATAAGTAAATTGCTTTTAATGACGAATTGTCATATACTTTCACTGTCCAAGAATAATGAAATGCTTGACTTTTCTCTGGAATGTTGCATGCATTATAATGTATAAGAAAAGATTTTAAAATGATAGGAATATGGCTAAAAGCATTTTCTTTCATTATAGGAAGCTCTAAACCCATATGTGGATTCATGGGTTATATTTATATGCCAAGGGATATTCAAATCAAAAGTTATTTATCTTCCAGCCAATATCACATTATTAAAATAAAAGTAATAGTAATTTTATAAATCATTTAAAAGATGCATGTTTATTCCATATTCATTACTGGAGACAAATGTATCTCATGAAAGTAATTTAGAATTTACGCTATAACAATGATTACATATAAACATGAAATTAATAAAATCTATACTGTAACATGAATATCTTAGTAAAACATGTTTTCTCTGCATGCAGTGACGTATTCTGGCCAAGGGCTAAGCCTAGGGCGGCAGGTCCAGGGGGCAGCATTAGATGGTGCTGTGCACCTTTAAGACATATCCAGTGTTAAGGCAGTGCTAACACCAACAAGGAGGGATGGCTCGGAGGTGCTGCCCAAGGCCAGGCCTAGGGCAGTGCAGAAGGTAAATGCATCATTGTTTGCTTGACTAGTTTACATAAAGCTGCTGTAATGCTAGAACATGTTTGATGAGGGAAGGTGCTCTGGAAAATGATATACTGGAAGTAAATAAAAAAAACCCGCATCCAATTTGTCTATACCCTAAAAATAATATAAAACATTATTTTTTGTACCCTTCGTGACATTTCTGCGTTGCTCGTGTTTAGCTGTCATTTTCGTCTTTCTGTCTACTGAAACCACACAAGTTATATATTATTTTTTTCAGGACAAGAAGGACTTTCTTTAGATGTCATTTGATTGTATCATATCATTTACAATAAAAAAATATAAAATATGGTCAAAATTTGAGGGAAAAAATGACTTTTTCTGATTTTACTTGAAAAATCTTTTACTCATCTATAAAAGCTAATGAAAAAACTTGCTAAATAGATTCTACTATTTGTCCTTATTGTCGAAATACCCAATGTTTATATGTTGTTTTGCTTTTTTCTGCACGTTATGGGGCAATAAATAGCGTTTTGCTATTTCAAAACCATTTTTTCCAAATCTGGTAATTCTTCCCCCATGTGCTATTTCGGGTATCTTTGAAGCTGGCCAATGCAGTGTGCCCAATAAAACCATATATTTTTGGAAGCCAGACACCCCAGGGTATTTCAAATGCTGGTATTTTAAGTCTTTCCATGCACCAACCTCTGACAAATTGTGTATTTTTCCCCACACATTTTGTACTTTAGGTATCAATTTACAGCTCTTGGTGTATGTCACACAACACCCCAATATGTGTTCAGCAACATCTCCTGAGCACAGTGGTACCCCACATGCATTTTTCAATTTGGAAATTAGACATATGGTCATCCTTCCCCCTGTGTTAATTTGGACATTGTTGAACCAGGCCAAATTAATTTACCCCATTAAATCATACATTTTTTAAAAGTAGACACCCCATGGGCATTTAACATGCCAGTATTTTAACTCTTTCCATGCGACATGTCAGGCCCCTGATACCGGTGTTGCTGAATGCCTTGACATCGAGGCATTACAACAACACTGGGTGCAGAAAGCGAACATAGATAACTTTCTGCACCGGTTTAAAGCCATGACGGTCAATTGTCACTAACTAGATATTAGTGCATGATGTGCTTGGACCGTCAATTGTCATCAAGGGGTTAAATGTAATTTCTTCCAGGGCCAGAATGGGAATTCAAACCAGCCCTGAAAATAATTGAATACCAGCCCCATATTTCATGGTGCCATTTTGGACACACTGCACTTTTAAAGTTCCAGGCCAAAATATTTTTTGTTTAGAATAGGGACAAACCCCGCATTTAAGGTAGATTTAAAAAAACACATTAGTCTTAACTTAGATACAAATGAAAACACATAATTCCTAATATCACTGTGGCCTATGACATGCTGGCTAAAAGAATATCTCAATTTAGGCTTTATTTGAAAATTAAATATTTAGTCAAACGATACAGACATTGATGACACTTAAATGATAAATTGCCAAGTGCCATTTAATGAAAGTCGGTTTGCTCTCACCTCAGTGGCAAAGTGCTCTGTATTCAGTAGTTAATACATTAATGAAATTGTGTTAAGCAAAGCCTTCAATACTTGCATGAAAACCCATAAAAGAGATTAACCGTTTCAGAGTGCTTTGGACCTACATAAAGGAGCAGTGTGTTTAGGGATCTTGCAAATATAAACATTCGATTATTTTTAAGGCTAATTAAAGCAAAGTGTTAATAATATTTAACATGGCAAATTAGGAAAAATTCTAAAAATAGGCGATCCTGCTTTATCCAGCTGTGGAACATATATTTGGCAGCATAAAAATTCAGTATCTTCTGTGACATTTTACTCGTATCCCTTCTGCTGTCTGAAAAGGTTGCATCATTCAGCCAAAAATGTATTGCAATAATTAATTTGCTGATCTTTTAAAAAAAAAAAAAAACAAGACAGCTTTCTTAGTTATATAAATCTAATCATTCAATAAATCTCAAGTGGTCATAGCATATATTCTGATTTATTTAAAAATAGAGGAAAAGATGTAAATTCAGCAGTGGCACATTATTGAACCAATTATAGACTGACCCTTTGCTTATAATTTCACTATGGAATGAAGTAAACCCAAAATAAATGTTAATTTTAGACAGGGCCGGCCCAAGACAAAATGCCGCCTGGGGAAAATTTTAAAATGCTGTCCCCCCCATTATCTACCCTTCCACTCCCTGCCACCCCCCATTATCTACCCTTCCTCCCCCCCCGTACTTACCTTTCAGCAGTCCTGCGGTGAGTCTACCTGCCCAGTCTTGGTGCCGGCTAGTAATGCTGAGCGCCGGAAATGACGTCATCTTCCGGCGCTCAACATTACAAGCCGGCACCAAGACCGAGCTAGAGGGCTCGCAGAGGAGAGAGAGAGGGGCGCCGAGCAGGTACTGACAACTTGGTAAGTGAAAACCACTCGGCGTCTTCTCTCTCTCTCTTCGCGGCTTTTAAAAAAAAAAAAAAGGGCTTGGGGCCGCCCCTTCAAAAGTGCTGCCTGGAGCGGTTGCCCCACTCGGCTACATTGTCGGGCTGGCCCTGATTTTAGATATATCATCAGTCAACTTCAGAATATTCTTAATGTTTTAATCCTTTATTTCATTATTTTAGTTTGAGATATATTAACAGAATCAGAATTGTTTATTAAGAATCAGGGAAGGACAGGGAGTAAAAACCAGCCCTGGAAAAAAAAAAACAGCCCCTATTGTAATAGTGCCATTATTATGTAGGATAAATTTGTGGGATCAAACCCTGTTAATAAATACAGCTTACCGTTCCAGCAGGAAGTGTTTTACGGGCACTTACTCTTTCCTGAATAAACATATAAAAAGTCATATGAGCTTGTAATCTATTCCATATATACATTCTGTAGCAGCTGCTATATCGCTATATCTTATTACACATTATAAAGGCTTGAGAGATACTGCCAATAATTAACTTTTGGGCCATGGAAGTTTTGCACCCTGCTGAAAGAACTGATCTTTAGCTTTGAAGAGGTTAAATAATCATTCTTACAAACATACACATATGCCCTCTTCTCCTAGAACAACCTGCACTCTCAGGATGCTGCCACTCCGGACATGAGAGGATCAAGTTACATTACTTGACCCCATGGCAAGCCAGTCATGTGGAATCGGCTTCCACATCAGCCCTAGGGTAGTCAGGCTATCAGGATTTTCTTCAGTATTCCTGTAAGCTAGTCAAGCCCTTTTAAGGATGCTAGTAAATTTGCTGTAGTTAATGTATATTGGTGGCACATTGTATGGCATACATTTTTATGTATAATTTGTGCTATCCGTGACACTGGCATTACATAGCCTTTTAATATATAACATGCTGCTGTCATGTTTGTAGCCCTCAAGGCATACAGTTGGACATATGGTTATCAAATGTTTTTGACAAGGCACACAGTGATGAAGTCAGAAAATAACAAAATAAAGCATACAGTAAAGCTTGTTGGCGTGACTATTTTGTTGGATTGAGACCAAGGAGTCTATTCGCTGTAATGGTTGAGTGCATTTGACTTTACTAATTTGTCATGTTTTAAACTTTCTAAATGCAAATCAGTATATGATGAATTAATGTCAGAATTACTTATTAATGCATGTATCAGTTATTAAGATAACTAGCATAATCTAACAAATATGCATGTAATATAAATGTAATAAACACATCAACAAGGTAAACATTCATATATATTAAATAAAAGGATAACCCATTCAAGAGGCAACCTAGCCAATGACCTAGTATGGACACAATTTTAAGTATTGTCTTTCCAAACACAGTATTTATTTAATAGGCAAATCCAGAGAACCAGATTTCGGCACTATGAGTGGAATATCTTAAATCAACGTTGCGGTCACAAATACAGAGGTTTGTATTGTACATGCAACCTGCCACCCTAGGTCCTTTGTATGTTTGCTACAAGCTTTCAGAATAAACCTCCCTGAGTGGAACTATGTGATGATCAGTTGTTCTGTTATCTTGTCTTGGTTACTAGCTGTGGTTTGTTTTTCTGGACTTTGCTTGTGTTGTGACCCATACCTTTGGCCTGTTCACAGATTGCGATTTTGGATCTGCCCCTTTGTTGTTTGCTTGCTCTGACTTTTCACCTTAAATTCATCTCTGTATAAGACCCTCTCCTCAGTACAATTACAGTTTTCTAGTAAGGGGATACGACTGTATTCAGGTCCACTTCTATAGTGTGGCTGCAAGGGTAAACATTTATATTACTAAACAAAAAATTATAAAATTATTTTTTATTTACCAAAAACCACTCTGCAAAAAAAAGAAACATATTTTTTTTTACTTTAAGTGGCTTTATATAGAATGCTGGTATTTTTTAGTATCCATTTGGTGTAACAAGGCCAACATTTGAAGAAAGCATTTCCAAGTTTGATTCTTTTCCATAATTTGATGTAGCTTTATCAAGCGTCAAGAAGGTTGTAATTGTTAGCTTGTTATTTGTAAGTTTTAACTTCAAGGCAAGTTACATGAAAACGTCAGTCAAATTTAACCTCTTCAGTGGTTTGGCAATACTAAAGACTGTAAATTACTAATTTACACAGTGATATTTTAGGTCCTAATGGGTATACCTGGGAACGCTAATAAAAATAAATATAGCTACTGTACGCACTTCAATAAAACAGTACTAAAACTGTATAAAAAGTGTATGGTGGCAGAGAAAATGCTATTTATTAAGAATATTCTTTATAGATATTGTAGGGGAGAAAGCAAGTGTAAAACACCTTAAAATACAAAGTATCCTGAATTTATAAAAATATTTACATTACCATTTCTCAAGAACCAACTTACAGAAATGTTCTACAGCCAATAAAAACTATTCCTTATTCCACAAAAACATTATTAAACTTTTTCCAAAGTTTCACAATAACAATCCCAAACACCGACCCAACTGACTCTTAAGATTCTAAACAATGTATAAATGTTTTCTTAAATGCAAGTGTCATCTTATTTTTGGATAGGCAATCCACCTCTTTCAAAAATGTACGATACACTTTTTTATTTTCTATTATGCCTAACTGAACTGAAAGGGTTTCACATGCCATTAATTCTTCATTTACTTCATATCATTTTTAAATCAGAGTGAAAGCGTCTTATGTTTCTGAGAGCTATGTAAAGGAAAAATATCCATGCTCCTGGCTATAAATACAACATGTCAAATCTCCCATCCTGTTCAGAAGTTCATGTTGAAGATATGAGTTCCAAAGACAAGATTTATTTAGTGCATTCCTGGCCATCAATATCATTATATACTGCCAAATCATTGCTATCCTGAGGCACTGAAAACCTCAGTCACCCACTCTTTGTATTGCTCATGCACTATACATTGTTATACAAAAAGAACTTCTGATTCTTCTTAGCCCCAGGCAAGACTCATTGCAGAGGTTGTACATTCCCTGCCCCACTTTCAGTTTGTTTTATCATGCAGAGCTTAAAGCCCTCCTTCTAATTTATTTATTGGTCTGAACACGGAGGAAGCTTTTTTATTGTGATCTACAGTCATAGTTGCTTTTGAAACAGTTTTAACCTTAGCATTGTGCTGAATCTAGCAGACGTTATACATCGGGGACTGCAGAATAGCAACCCAGTCATCAAGTGATTAAGGAAAGACAGTTTAGTAGTAAAAGTAAATATATAACTGAAAGGTTTGTGCCTTAGTCAATTTTAATGTTTAACATTGGATTAAAACAGCTTTTTGGGGGTCAGCCTAGATCAGCCAATATATATAGACTGATGCAGGAGAGGGAACGCATTTGAGAATACTTGGTTTCTTGAAGTACCGTATATGTCAAATTAAATAATTAACACATTATTTAGTAGGGTGCCTTTAGGTTATTTGCAGTTAGAGCATGTGCCTAGCAGATTGTTGGGAAATTCAATTAGATTGTGTTTTGCAAGGAGGCTTCCTATATATATAACAATGTATTCTATAGTGGTTATGTCATTTTTTCATTTGCCATATAAATCCAGTTTGCATGAACAGATGTGGTAGTTGGGGTAATTATGTTTTGAGTTTTTGGTTGTTATGTTTGTTGTTGTAATAGAAAACGTCCTTGGTTTAGGTGCCAAAATAAATGTTACGCACCGGAACTTTACATACTTTTACCATTCCTACTAAAATAAAAAGAGATGTTGCTAACTGTTCGGAAGCTTATTAGAATACTTGTCAAAAAGCATCTTTTTAGATTTTGCTCACACTTTTACCTTTGGTGTGTCCGTGGAGTCGAGATAATCTTTGGTTATGAATATCAGTAGACTAAGGTATTGCCTATATTTTTAGTGCAATGTAGCATAATAGATAAATGTTTATTTATTAAAACTTTATAAAATTATGTTTCTGGTGGAAAAATGTGCCAGTGTTTTAAAATGATCTTTTTAACATCTGACATCTGTCAAAGGTGCCAGTTCATCTTATTACAGTACCTATTGTGGGTTAGTGGGTTGACCAAGAATATTGGTGCCATTTGGTCTAGGACCATCCCTCTCGAATAGTTGCATGTTCAATTTTCCATACTAGAAGCCTCCTTCATATTAACATTAAGTTCGGCCCACTTAGTCTGACCATCCCATGCATGTTAAAATTCCCTCATTATTTATCCAGTATTACGCAGTACCATTTCTTTAGTGAGTCTCTGGTTTTAGATTATGACATATTGTTCTACCAATTCTTCTCCCTTGGAATAAACTTCCTCCTGTGCCAAAGAGATATGGCTGGCCACATTACATTACAGACAGGGCCAGATTAACGTAGGGGCTGATGGAACTGCAGCTCCAGGCCCAGATCTAAAACTAGAGCCAGTCAGTGCCGGTGTGTGTGTGTGTGTGTGTGTGTGTAGCAAATGCAAATGTAGTTAGGCTAGCTGAGGTCATACAAAATAAAGGATGAAATGCAGTACATAAGGATACGACTGAGACATGAAGATAAGTACAATCTGAGGTCATTAAGCAAAATAATGGATCTAAACAGGGTACTGAATCAGAAGACAGAAATGTTAACCTGGAGCTAGGAGTCAAAAATCAAAATAAGAACAACAAATGTAAACACCTAGAACAAAATCAGAAGCAACCCCAGGCCCTTGATTACCTGATGAGCCACAGATGTGTCAGAATCAGGGAAGGATCTCATGTCCATGAGAGAGCAGAGAGTCCAGCAACACCAAAGCTATTTGGTGATGACATGCATAGGTTAAGTACAACCCATATGCTGGATCTTACATGATTCTTGATATGTTTTATGATCTTATGGCAAATATATTGGCTGAGAAACATCTAGAGGCATATTCTAGACAAGGCCATCTACCACCAAATCAGAGACTGGGCAGTCAAACGTCAGTGCTCTGCTCAACAGGCCAGTTACCAGGAGGATTTCTTATCTCCCCAACTGGCCTGTTTTTCCAACAGAGGAATGTGCCTAGCATACACAGCCTCCAGAGAATGCTGTTCCCAGGTGCTGTGCAACCTTAATAGGAGGAGCAACAGTGTATGAGGTCATATCTGATGCTCAGCAATATAGTGCTGCACTGTGTCAGACCTAGGGCAGTAGCAAAGATAACTATGTCTATGTAGGATTCTTGGACCTAGTTAATTGAAGAAAGTTGAATGACTTGCCTTAAAAATATATATCAAAACAAAAAAAGAACAACACAATTAGCAAAAAAAAATATATACTTTTTGAACTATAAGTTACTCAAAGCCTATAAAACAAAAATATACACAAAAAATAATTGGTTGTAGTTGAAAGACAGACTAGAGAGCATTTTAGGACCTGTGCAAAAAAGTAAATATATGCAGTCAAAATATTGTATGTTTTGTAACAAACTAATTAAGGGTTCACATATTTTATATAATAGTGAAGGTGAGGTCTTTGTTTTTACAAAATAATATGTTTTTCTAGAGCTATTGAGAGCTCTAAATATATTTTGTTTAATTGCTGCTTAGGCTACAGTCTAATTTGTTCAGCATATCGCTCAGACACAGGCTAGATAGGATAGGTTTGCGCTTTAAAACAATAAAAGAGACATAAGCCAAATTTGACAGATACTATACTCACTATCATTGGCCAGGCAAGTACGCACAGCTTTATATAAGACCTGTGGGCAAAGAGGTTCCAAACAAATATAATTTTTTTTTTAAACTCTGTTGCTTTTTTAAATAACTGGTCTCCTTTAAGCTTTGAAAGTATTGATATGAACTCTAATTTACTCCATTGCTTAGGTGAAGTTGAGTTCTTATTTAAGCTGCTGAGTATAACCTTTATGCTATGCCACTCTACAATGCAACTGATACATATAATTTTCTCCTTCATTCAAAAAAAACATCTTATACAAATTCCACCTTCATATGTAATTATTTGATGTATAATATCTGATTGGCAATTTGTTTACTCTTTGGATTTTACAAAGTGAAGTTTGGTTTCATTTAAAAAAGATCTCCAGTTAAAATTAACATCTTAAGACTGGCAACAGTCATATATAATTATGTATATAGTGGTTTAACTCCTTGAGTTTCAAGTGATGCATAATACCCCAAGCCCTCCTGCTAAAAATTTAGCATAATGAGTAAATTATGTTCTCCAAGACAAGGAAGGTCAGTCAGATAAATAAATTTGTAAAATTTGATTTACATCTCAATTAACAAGGTCTGGTTTTCAATGCAGATAATTAGTTTGTTTATTGATTCACCTCTTTTTACTTCAATGTGATACAGAATATACAGTCATGTGAAAAATAAAGTACACACTCTTTGAATTCTATGGCATTAAGTATAAGGACATAATAACAATTATCTGTCCCTTAGCAGGTCTAAAAATGACGGAAATATAGCCTCAGATGAATACCATGACATATTACAACGTGTTGCAGACAGAGTGGATAGATTATTGGGAGGGGCTGCTGAGGATCCAGCTGTCTTGGTGCACATTGGCACCAATGACATAGAAAGAGGAGGAAAAAGATATGTTGGAAAAGGTTCAAGGAAGGGCTACTAAAATAGTTCATGGATTACAGGATAAACCTTACCAGGACAGGTTAAAGGATCTTAACAGAGCCTTTCCTGGTATGTATTTGGGTGTCTGTGTGGCAGAGCCTTTCCTGGTATGTATTTGGGTGTCTGTGTGGCAGAGCCTGTCCTGGTGTGTGTTTGGATGTTGGTGTGGCAGAGCCTGTCCTGGTGTGTGTGTGTGTGTTGGTATGGCAGAGCTTGTCCTGGTGTGTGTGTCTGGGTGTTGGGGTGGCAGAGCCTGTCCTGGTGTGTGTGTTTGGGTATCAGTGTGGCAGAGCCTGTCCACCATTCTGAACCACCATTCAGAAACTTGAATGGTGGTTGGGATCTTCAGCGCAAAACCCAATTTAGTTGTAAGAACTGATTTAATTATTCCCGTTGGTTTCACAGTCCTTCCCCCTTAAGAGAGGACCTTTTACATAAACATACTTGAATATAAAACCTTTAGCACCTAATCACGTGTCAAAATGAAAGTGAAAATAAAAGGAAATACTTCCCTATTATTACACTGCCATATCCCAACAAAACACTCCTCTCAGTGTTCAAGAACGTACAAAACAGCAATCGGAGCGCATGTGTATATAGGAAAAAAGGAAATATTTATGATACCTTTATTTATGATATATGATACCGTAAGTATAAATTCAATATGTAAAAATGTGTAAATGCACTCAGAAACAGTGCCAGTACAAGAGGCTCTTCAGGAGTAAAATCTGTTCTTTATTCTTTTAAAATCTATAAATATAAAGCAGAAAACAACCACAGTAACTTCCTGTGCTGTGTAATTATTGAAAATAATCCGCAATCGTAATCCGCAATCGTAGCGTGTCAGTTGTGGTCACACCCACTACTGACACGCTACGATTGCGGATTACGATTGCAGATTATTTTCAATTTATTCTCCTGAGGAAGCCCAGATAGAGGCGAAACGCGTTGAGACATAAAAGAAGGGGATCTGCATTTCCTGATCGGAGATCAAAACCCCGTGAGGACTACACCTTTTTCCGGACCTCGGACTTAAGTTTAACTATACCATTTGAACTCAACCATCTAGTAAGTGCATTTCTACTTGCCTATACACAGCACAGGAAGTTACTGCACTATGTGGTTGTTTTCTGCTTTATATTTATAGATTTTAAAAGAATAAAGAACAGATTTTACTCCTGAAGAGCCTCTTGTACTGGCACTGTTTGTGAGTGCATTTACACATTTTTACATATTGAATTTATACTTACGGTATCACACTATCATAAATATTTCTTTTTTCCTATATACACATGCGCCCCGATTGCTGTTTTGTACATAAACATACTTGTAGGCCTACATACTTGTAGACCACTTTGCATGGTGTGCATTAAAAAAATGAATAATGTATCTGGGATGAGGTATTCATTGGATGATGCAGTGCTAGAACAGTTGTGGTGGTATTAATAGCTAAAAGTTTCTTACAAGAATATTTCATCACTGTTTTGTTCCACTGAATAAAATTGAACTTTTTCATCTAAAAACTTTTGCAGTAGCAAATGTTTTTATTCAATTATGTCTAATGTATTTAATTTATAAGGGCCTTTTAACACTTTTGCTTTCTGGCATTTTAATACAAATATTGTGATAAAAAGAATGCTTTTGGCAAATAGTGTGACTCGGGTGTGTATAAGGGGTGCATGTGGGTACAAGAGCTCAACCATGAGATACAATATATGGGGCTGGTCTCCAAATGTTTCCAGGGCTGCTTTTTGTTCCCAGTCCGGCCCTGTAGGTAATGGGTTGTTGTTCATCTGAGGTTGTATTTACCTAATTTTTAGACCTGCTAAGAAACAGGTGATTGTTATTATGTCCTGATATGTACAACCATATTATTTTAAAAAGGGTGCACTTCCTTTTTCACACAACTGTATAATATTGCATGCTGTCATTTTCAACCATTTTATGTATCGTTTATGTTTCTCAAGCATTGAATTATTCCTGTAGCATACTTAGGCAATTGCAATAGGATAAAGGCTAGAAACCTTTACCATCAGATGACCTAACACTTTCATTATATTAACATTGTCATGCCTATACGCTAAAATCAAGTTGACTTTATTTTTGATGCATGCATAATTATACAATAAAGTCAGTTGTGTAGTAAAACTGGTATAATTTATTTGTCAGGTATTGAATCAATACAACAAAACAATAAGCATTAGCATTAAATAGTGCCATCACATTAGTATAGGAAGATTATCAATGTGAAATATTGTTCAGTTCTTAAATTCCTAAATTCAGTTACTAAATTCATATTATGGTTGAGTTCAGTTTATTGATTATCCAAGTATATAATTGTAGAACATTAATCTTTCTTGGTCTTTAGTGAATAAACACCATAAACATATTAAAAATGATTAGCTAAAGTAGGTATAACTTCCCTGTAAGCTTGTTTCTTATCACAGCGAGGCTAGTAAAATTTAATTTTACTCAGAATAAAGGTTTATGTAACCATGGATATCCTGACGGTTGATGGAAAACTATTATTTTCTATAGCACTAGTAAATTAGCTGATTTTTTTTTTTGTATATAGCAAGAAAAAAATAAGCAATGAATGTGGCTGATGAAATTTGTCAATCTATAATTGTAAAGCTAGTTTCTGTTTTGCATTTGTCAAAAATAATATATTTTCAATCCATAATCAATCTATATTTCTACCTAGTCAACAAGATGCAATCATATTGCAATGGTAAGATTTTATATGTTTAAATAGCTGCACAAATATGGAATTTCATACTATTTATTGGACACAGAAATTGGATTACTTAATCCACCTTTGGCTTTCCTTGTTTTCAATGCTTTCATTTCTGTGAAAGATTCTAAATCTTTTAACTGGTTGTAAATTTATTTTTAAATTATGAAAATGCATTTCTTCTTATGATTGCTTATTAGGTGCATTTATTTAAGTGAATAATTTTGTAGGTTTTTCTAAAGTGACCAGACACCCCTTTAAAGCAGGCATAATGAAACAGGGCAAACATGTTTTATATGTGGCTCTAGAAGTGCTGTGCTTTAAAATAATGTTTTAGTGACCTTAACCCTGTTGACAAATGTAGCTCTGTTTCTATTTGGCTATTTAGCCATACAATACCTAGAGGATTCGTCTTATACCCGAATCTGTATCTTTATAGGTCTTGAGCTTGAAGCTATAAGGCTCAACAAAATGTTAGTGAGATACACAATAGTGGTTATCAGTACCTGTTTTCTATTGTATAGTTTAAACATAATATGCAATATATTTTCTTTTTTCATTTTTGGTTGTTTGACCCTATGACCACCTTACAAGTACACTTCTATTCATTAAAAGAGATAAGTATATATATATATATATATATATATAATATGTGCACCCTAACCTTGTATGTTTTTTTAAAATTATTATTACACCTATGGGTATGTCACATCGAGTGGTTTTGCTGCAGAACAAATATTTATTAAGGAGCACCCACATAACCTCACTTATCTTTTAGATTGTCTAAATTATAATTATTTTCCAAAAATCTTCTCCTGAGAATCTGCTTTTGTTCATGAGAACATACTATTGGGTGTTTTCATGGCATTGTTGTGTCATCTGGGTTAACTGTCTTTGTATGCTGCTCAATGAGCTTGTCAACTTGTGGCATGGGATATGCGTCAAATTTAAACTGGTCGTTGAGCTTTTAGAAATTACTGCAGAACCTCATTGATCTATCTGGATTAGGTACCAATGGGACCTGATCACTTGTTATGGCACTCCTCAAGCAGAAACGATGCCTGCCCATTGCAATTTAGGTCATTGCTTCCTGATAGTAGTCCTTTCAAAAGATATAAGATAGACTTCTACGTCATCATGTAGTATCATATTTTGCAAATACTGGTTTGGATGAAAGAGCCTTGAACCACTGCTTTGCTCCTCTAGGGGGTGTCTTGAGAGATGGTGCTTGAGCACTAACCCTATTGATAAAGATTGTAAATCATCGCCGGCTTTCTGTTGTCTGATCTGATGTAACAGCTTGCGGCATGAAAGCCGGAAAGCTGTTACATTTTAAACTGCTGACGCAACCCGGAACTTGTGAGGACTTGCATAGAGATCACAGTGTGATTGGTGCCAGGGGGGTCGCGGGGAGGAGAGTGAGAAACCATGTTTTTCACCCTCCTCCCATGCTGCAAAACGAAAAGGAGTCATTTAAAAAATAATAATTATAAATCATTAAAATAATGATATAAATAATAATAAAAAATAAATAAAGTGAGCTAAGTGATGTCATTGTGACATCACTGGCATTAATAACATGTTCAAGAGGTCCCTAAGAGGACCTCTAACCATTTAAAAAAAATATATATATGTATATATGAAAATAAAAATAAAAAATATATAAAAAAAGATAATAATAATAATAATAAAACAATGAAAAAAAATTACATCCCATTGCCCTAGCATAACATCTACCCAGTATAACCCTCCTACCCCCGTTCACAACCTCCAAACCCGTTAAGCCATAAGCATAAAAATTCTATAAAAAATGTATACCTTATACTATGTTCCCTGGTGCTGTGAAAGTATGGAAAATCTATATAAATGAGGTATTTCTGAAATCAGGACACCTGAATTGATAAACTAATTACCTAATTTTGTGAGGATTCAGAGGGAAAATTTAAAAACAATTAGGTGTTTTTTTTTCTAATTTTCGCTAGTTTTTACTAAAGAGCCACCTGTACCAGATTGATGGAAAGAAAAAAGTATGGAGAAGGCTTAGAACAGCTCATTATGCAAAGCATACCACATCATCTGTAAAACACGGCAGAGGTAGTGTGATGAATGGGCATGCATGGCTTCCAATGGCACTGGGTAACTAGGTTATACTGGGTAGATGTTATGCTAGGGCAATGGGATGTAAGTTTTATTTTTATTTTTATATATACATATATATTTTTTTAAAATGGTTAGAGGTCCTCTTAGGGACCTCTTGAACATGTTATTAATGCCAGTGATGTCACAATGACATCACTTAGATCACTTTATTTATTTTTTATTATTATTTATATCATAATTTTAATAATTTATTATTATTATTTTTTAAATGACTCCTTTTCGTTTTGCAGGATGGGGAGGAGGGTGAAAAACATGGTTTCTCACTCACCTCCCTGCGACCCCCCTGCACCGATCACACTGTGATCTCTATGCAAGTCCTCACAAGTTCTGGGTTGCGTCGGCAGTTTAAAATGTAACAGCTTTCCGGCTTTCATCCCGGAAGCTGTTACATCAGATCAGACAACAGAAAGCCGGCGATGATTTACAATCTTTATCAATAGGGTTAGTGCTCAAGCAACATCTCTCAAGACACCCCATAGAGGAGCAAAGCAGTGGTTCAAGGCTCTTTCATCCAAACCAGTATTTGCAAAAATTTAATGATGATGTGACAAAAGACAGAGGCAGATGGATGAATTCTAAAGTGTATAGGGATATAGAGTCTAATTCAGAAAAGTTGATTGGATGATGCTTCACTTTACAGATGGACAATGACCCAAAACATACTGCAAAAGTAATCCAGGAGTTTGAGGCAAAGAAGTGGAATATTCAACAATGACCAAAGTCAGTCACTTGATCTCAACTCGAGCGTGCATTTCACTTGCTGAAGACAAAATGTAAGGCAGAAAGACCTACAAACATTCAACTGAATATTTTATTTATGATTGTGTTGATTTGTCCAATTACTGTACATTTGAGCCCCTCATGTGTATGAAAATGGTTGCAATTCCTAAACGTTGCATATGATATTTTTTTTTTCACCCCACTGAATTAAAGCTGAAAGTCTGCACTTCATTTGCATCTCAGTTGTTTCATTTCAAATCAATTCACACAGAGCCAAAATTATGAAAATTGCCTCAGTGTCAAATACCTAACTGTATAAAAAGTAATTGAGATGCAAAGAGTAAAAAGTTCCCTTCACACCATAGCAAATTAACCATGTGGCAATAAAACCACTTCACAAACCTCACCAAAATCACTGTTTGCACAATGTATATGTGTATAGTGTGCAGTGTGCTTTGCAAAATGGTAAAAACAATGGTATTAATCTGATCTATAGGAAGCACTAATATAGAAAGTGTTTTTTTTCCAGCTTGCGTATTTGAGAATACTTGCCTTGGGTGCCATTTAGTCTAGGAACTATTTTTTTTTTTATCCTACTGTCCATCTGCTGCCCCACTGAGCCCATACCTCCACTGACTCCCCATATTCCCCAGTATTAAGTTTAAGCTCCTAAACCTACACTGTACTTAAAAACAATGTGTCCACTAGATTTGTTCAAATGGACAATTCAGACACATTTTTGTTTCATTCTTGGTTCATTCATTTTAAAACAATTAATTTCCTTTCCGACTACTCCCATTCACTCTGCCATTTTGCGGAAGTTCATGGGGAGGCTAGAAAAATGAAGAAAGATTTGCTGAAAAAAAGAAGAGTTTCTACACCTCTCTTTCTCAACGAATCTATCTGCCTTATTTTGGTCTCTCTGTACACTCCCTCAAAAGAGCAGGACCACAGGGACTGCTTTTCCCTCATTCTGCCAATTGAGGGAGAGGGTGTGCCAGGAGACTCTGTCCTTTGGTAGAAGCTCATTGGGATGCCATGTCCACAAGAAGTGGATGAACAAAGAAGACAAAACAAGAAGGTTCAAGAGAAGAAGTGGAGCTGTATGGTAAGGAGACAGGGTTACAGAGTCAGCAGAGAAGGTAGGGGGACATTAGGAGAGAGTGTGAGAAAATTAGAGTTAGAGCAAAAGAACTAATGAAATTAAAATTTGAGGCTCTTTGCTTTGGGGTCCCTCCCTTGTTTTCAGAGATTCTTATAAATTGACAAAATTGGCAAATGTTGTTAAAATTGAAATTTGCGCAAAACGGAATGCTCAAATCTAGTATCCACCTAGATCCCTGCTATTCTATCCAAATACTCACCTAACTGCCTTCTTCAGTCTGTTTAGCTATCCTGTATATTTTCTCTGAGACTTCCTCCATTTGTTCTGTAAGAATCTTCCCTACATATTTTTCAACTTCACATGGCCCTTGCACTGCCCATACCCAGGAGGATCCCTATTTCCCAATCCCGAAATAAAAGACAGACACCAGCAGGATTGGATTTAGAAAAGGCCGAGACATTTATTTAACAAATGTCTCTACATAACTTTATTTAACATCTTATAAATTATTGTAAAAAACACTTTAATAATAACTTCTGTATAAATACTATACAGTCTTCTGTACACCTGTGTACAAACAATCAGCTGAGGGTTCCCAACCTAAAAACAGACAATGGCACACTACCCCTTCCGCCGGATACCACAATCGTCCAAACAACCGCGGGTCGGATAGAGGAGCTTCACCTTTTTGCTTAATCCTGTACAGGGAGGGCATTAACTCTAACCTCTAACCAAAACCATCAACTCGCCACTCCCATTATCCTTCAAACTTCTCCAGGGAACTCCTCCACCATCAGCAAAGAAAACGGATCCTGCAAAAAAAAGCAGAAAAAGAGGGAAAGGGGGAAAGAAAAACACCAGCCAACATGGAAACACATAGCCAAAAAACAAAAGGGGAGGGCGGGCGGGAAACTGCTCCTGTGGTGTTTAGTAATTGCCCCCTGCACGTGTGCTTAGAGGGGCTTTATAGCCCTGTCCCCTTCCCCCTACAGTCACATTCCTTGTGACTTCCTCCCTCCTTGTGACTTCCTCCCTCCTTCCCTGTGCATTCTCTCCTCGTGCTAACCCTTGCTGGGATAACCCTTTCCTGCCCTAATACCATGTGCACCGTCCTGTAGTGCTGGCAAGGTCATGTTCCCCTTACGCCTATGACCAGGGTTTCTTTCTTACTAATATCCCACCTATTCAGAGAAGCATACAATCTATTCCCCTAATACCCATATGTTTTAAACCCATGCCACTGATGTCTCTGCATGATCATTGCTACTATCAAATCTTCCTCAACCAAGCAGCCCCTCACTTTTTATTTTTTTGTCAATTTGTATCTTGTTAGTTTTAAGATTAATTTTCCTTCTTTGGTCCTCCGGGTCACAGTGCTCTGTCTCCAGGTAGCAGAAGTGGTGTGTAGACATGCCCACTCATTACCCTAGTCTCCCCTCATACACATTTAACCTATCTGGGGCCCTTGTAGAGGTGAGCCTTGCCCATCACATGACTAGGCACCCCCATCTATATGGCTCCTTCTCCCATCTATATGGGCCACACCCTCAAAAGTTGAGTACTGTTGGTTGCCTGAGAAGGGATGTTCCCAGGTATAGGTATCACCTATATAGATATACCACGTATATATACCCAGCCAGTGTGGAGAATGACCAGTCTCTGATCAGATTAACATAATAAAATCTAAATAGTACAATTGTTTTCTGTTTTGGTTCAGTCCGCAATGAAAACAGAAATAACACTGAAAGCTTCTCATTTACATTGGATGTCAAACTAGCAACCTCTAGGAAATAAAAGAACTTGTGATATCTTTGGAGGTTTCAAGGACTGAACAAGGCCATTAAAGGATAAAGTCCAGATATTACTAATGTCCCCTGGGTATTTTATCACACACACAGCTCACAAAAGCATCTTTGTTTGTTGCAAGTGATCATTTCTCTAACGTACACAAAGAGTACTGTTGTCTTTCAGCTTGTCTGTGCACTTTAGGGATATGGGAAGAATCAAATACCCAGCCTACTTTACATTTCACTGTTTAAAAAATTGAACTATCCCAATCTTGCAAAACAACTCAAATAATTGATTAACACAAAATACCATTGTAACGCAATGTTTTACATAAAGATCAATTGCTGAAATGAACTGTCTTGCAGAGGCCATTAAAAAGACACTGTTACAGTTGTTATCAATTGCCTGCAAGCCGCCCTTTGCTGTATTTAGAAACCCCCCTAAAAAACAATTAAAAATTGCTGTAGATATTGTAATAATCTTGCACATTTTATCAGTATATTTATTTTCATTGTACCTGAATCAATAGCTTAAAAATGATTTTGTAAATAGAAAAAACACTAATAACAATCAAAAGTATCTTGACATTGTTTCGAAATGTTAGTGATAAGAAAAACATTTGTACTTTGATTCACATGTTCATCTATTATTGATCTGTGTAAGCTTGCTGGTAATTTCAGAACAATTGTGACCATCTGGTAAACCTTTTGCTAGATCTATATCAATTTTGTTGACAGTTATAGAGGAAATTAATGTGATGTCATTTCTGAAAAATGCCAGAAAATCCAGGAAGATCCATGTACAATGCATGAGCAGAAAATATGCTCAAATTGTTTATCACACATGTTAAATCTCCAACTGTTATCTTCTGATATATTGAATGGAAAATGAGTTTATGCACGGTAATCAGCTTTTTTTTTTTTTTAAATATAAGAAGGTTAATTGTAGATATGTTATATCAATCATGAATGCTAAAGATTGCTATGACAGCTAATTAGAACCAGTGTTTACAATTATTAATTCCACTGTTTATATACTACTACATATTATTAACCCAAAGAAAATACCATTACTGTGTGTACATTCCTAGGACCCTTATTACAAAAGCTACCCCTAGCTACCAAACATGGGAGAAGCCTGTTGTGGGCTTTGTTTCAGTAACATTTATCCTGCTTGCAGGTTCTGAGCTGGGGTAATTTGGTTCTAAGTTGAGCTAAACAATGAACTTGCCTAGTGTAGTCATGCATTTAGTGAATAAAACCAATGAAGTAGAAATCAATGATTCTGTTTCTCATAATTTCTCTGTAAAATATAATTATTTTTTTATTAGTAGTATCATTATCTTCATTTGTTTTATAAGCCACTGCTAATAGATCATGTATATATTTGCGCTGAAAAAATACAATTATTTTTTCATTATTGGTATTATTTTCATTCATTTTTATAATTAAATGCTAATATACCGTATAATGTATGTTTTCTATTTTTTTTTTTGCATGTATATATTTTATGGATAGGTGGGTATTCACAGAGTGTCAGGGGTTTAGTAGATGGAGACCTGAATGCAAAGCTGGATACGTAGGTAAAAGCCAGAAGCGAGGTACCGGTAGGGATCAAGCAAAATCTTGGTCAGGAATAGCAGAGGTCAGTTCAGGCAGCGTAGGTTCACAAACGAAATTCAGGCTAAGGGTCAGAATCCAAAGAGACAGAATAATATATATACGTAGTTAGTATACTTAGAGCACAGTATGTCTGAGCAATGTGGGTAGGGAGAGACTCAGTTTTATAGGCAGGAGAGGGGTGCACACCCTTCTGATGTCAGAATTGGTCCTAATGAACCCCTCTGTAATATCCCGCCTACTGTTCCTTTCAAGAGGCCGTTGTGCGCGCGCACCTAATGGGTTCTATGATCCCTTTCTGTCTGGACAGCCCCCCTCGTGTCCCATGTGACCCGCGGACCGCAGGGTGGATAGAAGGCCGCGGCACCTCCGTTGCCTGGAGGAACAGTGTGTGTCTTGTCTCCAGTGCGGACAGAGAGGAGGACGTGGCACGGGATGGAGGTGAGTGTGGCGGGGGGAATGTGACACAGAGGGTACTAAAAATTAGACTTGGGCACCAGGGGGCTCTTCGTGTTCGTCTTCGTGCTCGTCTTCGGGGAAAAAAAAATCTTCGTATTCCGCGAATATTCGCCCGTTCCTGTCTTCTCTTCGGGCGAATATTCGCGGACATTCTTCGTGCTCGTTTAATCTTCGTTTTCCTCCTGGTTGCCTAGCAGGGGTTAATACGGGGTTAATAACACATCACAGCAGCAGCAGCTGCCGTGAAGGTACGTGTGTGCAGCTCTATTGGTCGTTTCGGCAGGGGGCTGGTCTGGCATCAACGAGTGAATTGCAGAACTGCAGAATGCACTTCATTCGTTGATGGCAGGCGAGCCCCCTGCCGAAACGACCAATAGAGTTGCACACACATACCGAGGTGTACTGTCCATAGATGTTTAATAAAAGAATAGGGAATATTTTACATTTTTAAATTGATTTTGGACCACTTTACATGCCTAACATTTGCTACCTATTTACAATGGCATACTTTGCAACAACCCAACTTACTTATTGGACAGGACTGGAAAATAGCAGGACTGTCCACCAAAATCTTGGGTGTGTTGGCAGGTATGCTGATGGAAAAATGTTGGACAAGAACTAAAAAATAGCTTAGGGTTAATGTACGGTTATGTTTAAGATTAGTAGCAGTGCACTGGTTTGGTTAAAGATGGATTATGTCTAAATAATAATAATTTAATTTTAATGTTTTTTTTTAAAAAAAAATAGGGGTTTATTTAAATGTATTTTAAAGTTAGATTTATTATTTAGTACTTGATTATATTTATTAAATGTTTATAGTAGCGTTACCTACCGAGCTATACCTACCTATGTGTATTTGCATTTTGCATACCTAGTTTAGCTAAATTAGATGGGACAGGACTGGAAAAAAGCAGGACTGTCCCTGAAAAAGTTGGGTCTGTTGGCAGGTATGTGGATGGAAAAATGTTATAGGGTGAAGTGTGAGTTATAGTGTTAATGTAATGCTATTAGTGAGTGAAGGCCAGGGCAAATAACAAGGAAAAGGTCCTTGTGTTTTGTGCATTGTAAGTGTGTGTGTATGTGTGTTATGTGTGATGTCACTGTGTGTTATATGTGTTATATGTGTTATTGTGTGTGTTATGTTTGGTTGGTTGTGTATCAGAAGGAAAATAATGAAATGGAAAAGGAAATGGGAAAGGCAAATGAGTGGGCAATTGGCGACCCGCTCACCTGTTTCACCCCAGGGCAAAGCACCCAAACACTGTCAGTCTTAGACGTTTGGCAGCAGACTTCCAGAGCTCAGACACAAGGCCCTAGCGTAAGCTGGCCACTCCGGCGGAGGTAGCAGGCGTTGCCACACCGCAAACAGAGGCAGCCAGGGGGGAGAAACTGCCCTTACCATTAGGGACATTTTGGGCATGACTCTAGCCAGGAAGCGAACTGGCAGAGAAGAGATGCTGGCACCACCACCAGCAGCAGCATTGAAAAATGGGAAAGGCGAATGAGTGGGCAATTGGCGACCCACTCACCTGTTTCACCCCAGGGCAAAGCACCCAAACACTGTCAGTCTTAGACGTTTGGCAGCAGACTTCCAGAGCTCAGACACAAGGCCCTAGCGTAAGCTGGCCACTCCGGCGGAGGTAGCAGGCGTTGCCACACCGCAAACAGAGGCAGCCAGGGGGGAGAAACTGCCCTTACCATTAGGGACATTTTGGGCATGACTCTAGCCAGGAAGCGAACTGGCAGAGAAGAGATGCTGGCACCACCACCAGCAGCAGCATTGAAAAATGGGAAAGGCGAATGAGTGGGCAATTGGCGACCCACTCACCTGTTTCACCCCAGGGCAAAGCACCCAAACACTGTCAGTCTTAGACGTTTGGCAGCAGACTTCCAGAACTCAGACACAAGGCCCTAGCGTAAGCTGGCCACTCCGGCGGAGGTAGCAGGCGTTGCCACACCGCAGACAGACGCAGCCAGGGGGGAGAAACTGCCCTTACAATTAGGGACATTTTGGGCATGACTCTAGCCAGGAAGCGAACTGGCAGAGAAGAGATGCTGGCACCACCACCAGCAGCAGCATTGAAAAGGCGAATGAGTGGGCAATTGGCGACCCACTCACCTGTTTCACCCCAGGGCAAAGCACCCAAACACTGTCAGTCTTAGACGTTTGGCAGCAGACTTCCAGAGCTCAGACACAAGGCCCTAGCGTAAGCTGGCCACTCCGGCGGAGGTAGCAGGCGTTGCCACACCGCAGACAGAGGCAGCCAGGGGGGAGAAACTGCCCTTACAATTAGGGACATTTTGGGCATGACTCTAGCCAGGAAGCGAACTGGCAGAGAAGAGATGCTGGCACCACCACCAGCAGCAGCATTGAAAAGGCGAATGAGTGGGCAATTGGCGACCCGCTCACCTGTTTCACCCCAGGGCAAAGCACCCAAACACTGTCAGTCTTAGACGTTTGGCAGCAGACTTCCAGAGCTCAGACACAAGGCCCTAGCGTAAGCTGGCCACTCCGGCGGAGGTAGCAGGCGTTGCCACACCGCAAACAGAGGCAGCCAGGGGGGAGAAACTGCCCTTACCATTAGGGACATTTTGGGCATGACTCTAGCCAGGAAGCGAACTGGCAGAGAAGAGATGCTGGCACCACCACCAGCAGCAGCATTGAAAAATGGGAAAGGCGAATGAGTGGGCAATTGGCGACCCACTCACCTGTTTCACCCCAGGGCAAAGCACCCAAACACTGTCAGTCTTAGACGTTTGGCAGCAGACTTCCAGAGCTCAGACACAAGGCCCTAGCGTAAGCTGGCCACTCCGGCGGAGGTAGCAGGCGTTGCCACACCGCAAACAGAGGCAGCCAGGGGGGAGAAACTGCCCTTACCATTAGGGACATTTTGGGCATGACTCTAGCCAGGAAGCGAACTGGCAGAGAAGAGATGCTGGCACCACCACCAGCAGCAGCATTGAAAAATGGGAAAGGCGAATGAGTGGGCAATTGGCGACCCACTCACCTGTTTCACCCCAGGGCAAAGCACCCAAACACTGTCAGTCTTAGACGTTTGGCAGCAGACTTCCAGAGCTCAGACACTAGGCCCTAGCGTAAGCTGGCCACTCCGGCGGAGGTAGCAGGCGTTGCCACACCGCAGACAGAGGCAGCCAGGGGGGAGAAACTGCCCTTACCATTAGGGACATTTGATTCATGACACTAGCCAGGAAGCGAACTGGCATCGAAGAGACACTGGCACCACCAGCAGCAGCAGCAGAATTGGGAAAGGCGAATGAGTGGGCAATTGGCGACCCACTCACCTGTTTCACCCCAGAGCAAAGCATCCAAACACTGTCAGTCTTAGACGTTTGGCAGCAGACTTCCAGAGCTCAGACACAAGGCCCTAGCGTAAGCTGGCTACATTGGCGGAGGTAGCAGGCGTTGCCACACCGCAGCAAGTGCAACCAGGGGGGAGAAACTGCCCTTACCATAAGGGACAATTAAGGCATGACACTAGCCAGGAAGCGAACTGGCAGAGAAGAGATGCTGGCACCACCAGCAGCAGCAGCAGCAGCATTGGAAAAGGCAAATGAGTGGGCAATTGACGACCCGCTCACCTGTTTCACCCCAGGGCAAAGCATCCAAAGACTGTCAGTCCTTGGCGTTTGGGAGCGGACTTCCAGAACTCAGACACAAGGCCCTAGCGTAAGCTGGCTACATTGGCGGAGGTAGCAGGCGTTGCCACACCGCAGCAAGTGCAACCAGGGGGGAGAAACTACCCTCTCCATTAGGGACATTTAAGGCATGACACTAGCCAGGAAGCGAACTGGCAGAGAAGAGAGACACTGGCACCACCACCAGCAGCAGCAGCATTGGGAAAGGCGAATGAGTGGGCAATTGACGACCCGCTCACCTGTTTCACCCCAGGGCAAAGCATCCAAGCACTGTCAGTCCTTGGCGTTTGGGAGCAGACCTACAGAACTCAGACACAAGGCCCTAGCGTAAGCTGGCTACACCGGCGGAGGTAGCAGGCGTTGCCACACCGCAGCAAGTGCAACCAGGGGGGAGAAACTACCCTTACCATCAGGGACATTCGAGGCATGACACTAGCCAGGAAGCGAACTGGCATTGAAGAGAGACACTGGCACCACCACCAGCAGCAGCAGAATTGGGAAAGGCGAATGAGTGGGCAATTGACGACCCGCTCACCTGTTTCACCCCAGGGCAAAGCATCCAAGCACTGTCAGTCCTTGGCGTTTGGGAGCAGACCTACAGAACTCAGACACAAGGCCCTAGCGTAAGCTGGCTACACCGGCGGAGGTAGCAGGCGTTGCCACACCGCAGCAAGTGCAACCAGGGGGGAGAAACTACCCTTACCATCAGGGACATTCGAGGCATGACACTAGCCAGGAAGCGAACTGGCATTGAAGAGAGACACTGGCACCACCACCAGCAGCAGCAGAATTGGGAAAGGCGAATGAGTGGGCAATTGACGACCCGCTCACCTGTTTCACCCCAGGGCAAAGCATCCAAGCACTGTCAGTCCTTGGCGTTTGGGAGCAGACCTACAGAACTCAGACACAAGGCCCTAGCGTAAGCTGGCTACACCGGCGGAGGTAGCAGGCGTTGCCACACCGCAGCAAGTGCAACCAGGGGGGAGAAACTACCCTTTCCATTAGGGACATCTGAGGCATGATTTCAGCCAGGAAGCGAACTGGCAAAAGATACTGGCACCACCACCAGCAGCAGCGTTGGAAACGGAAAAAGGTGAATGAGTGGGCAATTGACGACCCACTCACCTGTTTCACCCCAGGGCAAAGCATCCAAAGACTGTCAGTCCTAGGCGTTTGGGAGCGGACTTACAGAGCTCAGACACTAGGCCCTAGCGTAAATTGGCTACACCAGCGGAGGTAGCAGGCATTGCCACACCGCAGCAAGTGCAACCAGGGGGAGAAACTACCTTAAACATTAGAGAGAAAAAATTTAACTTTCCAAGCTAAGAGCTGGGTAACCCAATTTGGGCAGATTGAATTTAAGAAAGGCAATCTGCTCCATGAGATGAGGTGCCATGCGTGAGCGCTGTGGACTCAGTATGTTTCCAGTCATAGAAAACACGCGCTCACTTTGAACAGTGGTTGGCGGACATGATAGAAGCTGCTGCGCAACCCATGAGAGTGCAGGCCACACACTCTTCTTTTCATCCCAGTAGCTAAGAGGATCAACATTAGGAGCAGAAGGAACTTCACAGAGGTAAAGTTTGACCATTTCAGCAGCACTACTCTCCTTTCTGCTGCTAGCTCTGTCAGATGGTCCAACTATACTGCCAAGTGCCTCTTCCCAAAACGCAGCTGCTCCACTCAGCTGTGTTGTGCTGCTTGTGGCACTGCTGCTGATGCTGCTGCTAGGGGTAGCAGACCACATCATCTCTTCCTCCTCCTGCACCTCACCCTCCTCGGACAGCATTCCCATTTTACGCTGCCAGTCACGCACCTTGTTGACCAATTGCTCCCGGTAGCTACTGAGAACATTGAATTTCAAAGCTAGCTTTCCCTTAATTCTTGGATCACAAAGGCACGCTAGCATCATTTCGGGACTCTCTTCCATTCGCTTGCGAAGGTGTACTTTTAGCAGATCCTTCAGCTTCCTGACTATGGCTGCTACGTCAGGATGTAGAGTGCCACCTTGAACAGCCTCACGGTTTCCAAGGAACACATCCATCTTGCTGCCTAGATGGGAGAACACTGGGATTACCTGGGCCAGACTGGCAGTGTTTGAGCTTAAATTTTCTGTGGCATCCCTGAATGGTTTAAGGACTGCCACTAGCTGGGCGATCACTGTCCAATCCTCCCTATTCAATGGAGAGGTAATCCCAATATTGTGCTCTGAGGCAAGATTATGGATTGCCCTCTGCTGCTCCAAAATCCTCTCTAGCATGTCTAACGTGGAGTTCCACCGTGTACTGACATCCTGACGTAGGCAGTGTACGGGAAGACCTGACCTCTCTTGCTCTTCCCTCAAAAGTTGACTAGCCTTAACACTATGGTGAAAGTGCCCAGCGATCTTTCTGCAGCGGGACAGAACTACTGCTGCCACATTAGTTCCTTCTGACATTGCTGCCTTCACTACAAGATGGATGATGTGGGCTGCACAGCGCACACCAACAATATGACCATCTCGCAGCGCTTTCACCATATTGGCACCTCCGTCAGTTACCACAAAACCAACTTCAACATTGGTGCCCGCCTCTGCTCCCACCCAAAGGCTAAACATTTTCCTAATCGCATGCAGAATATTTTGGGAAGTGTGCTTTTCATCCATCACTTCTGCATGGAGAAGGAATGATCGGTAGCCTGCTGCAGCAACTTCCTTAGACACACCGGGCTGCCACCAGTGTGCTGTCAAAGAAAGAAAGGCATGCTGGGCGCTAGGTGCACTCCACAAATCTGTAGTGAAATGAACACACTGACCAGCAGCCTTGGAAAGCTCCTCTTTCACTGCTGCAACACAGGACCGATACAGCGAGGGGACAATGTTCCTGCTGAAAGTGGAACGTGACGGAACTGTGTATTGTGGAGCCACAGCCGCCATCAATTGTTTGAAAGGCTCCCCTTCAATCATGGAGAAGGATGCCCCTCCAACAGCAATGAACTGACCAATAAGTCGCGTTACTTTATTGGCCTGCTGTTTGGGCATCGTTCTCTTGGAGTGGAATGCCCCAAATTCTTCCAGGGTGGGCTGGGCATGCAGTGCTCCAACCTGCCTTGGTCTCTGGCTGCCAGCACTAGTTGCTGCTGCTGCTGCTGCTATTGGCTCAGAAGAAGAAGCTGTTGGGGTTTTTCCACGGCCACCAGCTATGCTGCCTGCACTAAGTTTTACCTCTGCATCTTTCCCCAATAGCACAGCGTTGTGTTGAGTGCTGAGGTGATGCTTCATGCTAGCACTGGTAAAATGGCCAGACACTTTCCCTCTGCTTATTAGCTTCCCACAATGTTTGCACTTTCCATAGCGCCCTTCTTCAACATTTTCAAAGTGCTCCCAAATTGGGGCGCGCATAGCCTTGGAGTGTGCCTTGGGTGCTGCTCTTACTGCTCGGGGTGGATGAACAGAGGCAGAACTAGTGGTGGTGGGACTGGTGGTAACAGTACTGGCCATAGTGGGACTGCTAATTGCTTTAGATTTGCTAGGTTTTGCTGCTGCTGCTGGTGGTGGTGATGGTGATGATCGTAGCGGAGAAGGTGGAGGCTCAGGGGAAAATTGTGCACTAGTCATTTGGACACTGCTCCCTGAGGAATCTGATTCCTGACCACTCATCTCCTCTACTTCCTCTGGCTCATAGTCTAGCTCTTCATTAGCCAGATCGAATGGAATTCCTGCTAGGCTGGAGCTAAGACTGATATCGTCGTGAGACTCGTGACTAGTAGTAGTGCGAGCAGGAAGAATAGACTCTGCACTTGGCCTCTCAGTCTCAGGCTCCTCTGCTACCTCGCTAGGTGGAGTTCCACTATGTGTAGCCCTCTCTCTAACTGTCTTTACAAAAATTTTGTAAGGACTTGGTGGCTTGCTAGAGGTACTAGGAGGACATGGCGTGGCGGTACCAGTGGGAACAGTAGGCGCAGCACTAGTGGTGGTAGAGGCGGTAGAGGTGGGGGTGGTGGTGGTGGTGGTTTTCCCTACAAAGGAATGAGATCGCTTTGGTTTGGGACCCCTCTGAGTCTTGCTGCTAATTTGGCTCTGCTTGGTACCTTGCATGCTGCTGGTGGATGGGGAAGATGCTGCTTGGGGCAAAAGGCACTTCTTTTTAGTCACTGGGCTGGTACTACTTGTGCTACCCTTTAACTTTGAACGTGCTTCTGGTGCTTTAGGCTTTCCGTAAAAAACCATAGAGCTTGTGGGCCTAGCCGCACTACTACTGCCTGCTTTTGGTGCCTTTCCTTTACTTGATGATCCTTCAAGCAATGCTTCCCCAAATGATAAGCGAGAGCTTGGCCTACTTGGCCGACTAGACTGACGCAAAGGCTGCATCTTAGAACTGGTGGTGGTGCTGGTGGTGGTGCTGGTGGTGGTGGTGGTGGTGGTAGATGGAGCTTGTCCCTCCTTAGTCCCAAAAGGAGGATCCATTTCAAATTTTGTGTTGTGTGTGTAGTGTAGTGTAGTGTAGTGTAGTGTAGTGTAGTGTAGTGTAGTGTTTAAAAAACTATAAAAAAAAAATAAAAAAATAAAAATAAAAAAAAGGAAAAACGAATTAAAGACAAAAAAATTAGAGGAAGTTCTCTTCAGTGCTACTGCTTAAAAAGTAAAACTATGCACTACTGCACTGTGCTGTGTGCAATCTGCCAAAATCCTAAAGTTATTTAAATTATTAACTCAAGATTAACTATTTAATAACTAGCAGTATTTTATTTTTAATTTGAATTTACACGGGCCTAAGAGCTTAGCCTACTACTATGCTAGCCTAAAGCTATATTTCCTTACTATAAGTCTACCTCTAGGCAGACGCTCTCAAACCCACTAAGCTAAAGTGAGGTTAAATCAGATTCAGTATATGATTTATTAATTAATATTAAGTTATATAATATTAATAGATTAGAACTAATTTACTTATATATTATGTATTATAGATAGAAGAATATAGATTATGAATTAGAATTTAGAATTAGAATTACTTATATTATAGATTATGAATTAGAATATTATTATTTATAATATATTATAGATTAAGATTAAAGAAGATTAGAATTATTTTAGTACTACAGCTAGTAGCTTGAAGCTTTGCTTAGTACAGCTCGTCACAGTCAATTTTTCTTGAAAAGAATTAGAAATAAAATAAAATGTCACAGCAAAACAGTTATCTTCACTGCTTGCTGCACTCACTAGCCCAACAAGTTCACTTCACTGATGGACTGAGGTGAGCAAAACACTAAGGGTACTTTTAATAAAATTGAAATAAAATGTAAAATAAATGAGAAAATCTTTGCAAAACAGTTAACGTCACTGCTTGCTGATCAAAAAAAAACACAGCACTTATGCGGCTGCACTCACTAGCCCAACAAGTTCACTTCACTGATGGACTGAGGTGAGCAAAACAAATGAAATAAAATGAAAGATTAATTAAGAAAAATTGACTTGGTCTCTTACTGTTGCTAAAACAAAGCACAAACTATAGAGCTGCAGCACCAGTACTAATAAGATTAGCTGAACTATACGCTAGTAGTAATTAATTAATATTATTACTTTTATTTATAGCTAATTTAATTAACTATTAAGATAAGAAAGAATTAGAGAATTATTGATATTACTGATTTTAGATTAGACACTAGTAGATGTTCTGAATGTCTACAGTACACTCTACACTAGTATACTATTACTAACTATAACTGACAAATATATATATTTTATAATGAATTCAATTATTAATTATATTAATTAATATTACTGATTTTAAATTAGACACTAGTAGATGAATGTCTACAGTACACTCTACACTAGTATACTATAGTATATATATATATATGACTGACAAATATATATATATATATAATATTATAATGAACTATTAAATTATAGATTCTATTAAATTGTAATTTATAAATTCTATTTAATTTATTTAAGCAGGACAGGCAATAGGCACTAGTGCCAGCCCAGGGCAAGGGCACCCCAGTGCCACTGAGGCACTGGGTGCACTGTCAACTCAACAGCACTTACACTAAAGTTGATGACAAATTAATTTTAAAAAAATTAAATTAATCAAATTATTATTATTAAATATATTAATTAAGTAGCACTGAAGTGAGGATGAAGTACACTGTGAGAAATGGCAGGCTAAGGCTTACCAGTCTCACACAGAACAGAACAATCTCTCTGTAACGCTCGGATGCAGCACAGCAGTGTTGCCAAAGCAGTCACAGCGAAAAATGAATGGATCTCTCAGGCAAGCTCTGGTCTTATAAAGGCGCCTTCAGAATTCAAAAAACAGCAGCACAGGCATTGGACGAGACCCTTAGCGTTACGTCACAAGAGTGAGCTGATTGGACAGACGAGGATCAGCTCACTCCTGTTTGAAATTTTGGCAGTTGCGCGGCAAAAACGAAGACGATCACGAAGAATCTTCGATTCTTCGTGATTGTGAGTCTTCGTCTTCGCCTACGGTTTGCCGGCACTGTATTCTGTTCTACGTTCCTTCGGAACGAACAAAAAAACGGCCTCTTCGTGCTCGTTTTCATGTTCGCCCGAAGACGAATGCACAAGTCTACTAAAAATAGTGTAGGGGAATATCAGAAATTCTATAACATGACACAGCAGAAGAAATCTTGGAGACCCCAGTGGGAATAAGTGATCATCTAATTTGATGGCAGATAAGAATTATTCAGCCCATCTAGTCTGCCCATATGATAGTTGAGGAGTTGGATAAGCTGTAGCTTGAATGGAAAAGTTAGTTGTATGAGGAAACAACTAGATATTATTTAAAGAAGTCAATAGAGATACGCAGCTATGCCGGTTGAATAATATGGTTTTATCAAGCAAAGATATGAGAGCAGGCAAATGAATGCTATTTAAATACAAATAAGGGCTTCTTTTCAGTGTCATTACTGAAAATATGTAAATATCCCTTGCTTGAAGGGCTATACTGAAGATATAACAAGTCGTTAAACTTTTACAAAGATTTATGAAAAAAAAAACGACAGTGCTTCAAACAGATACTCGGCATTATAATATACTGCATAAATATTGATGTAGACCAAAACTACAAGTAAAAAGTATTCACTAAGCCCAACTGTTTTTAGTTTTAATAACCTTGGAACAGAAGCAAATGCATGGGTTTTAAATTGAGTCGATAATAGTCATCATGACCTCTGAACATCTGAAGTGACTATTTATTTAACACTTTTTTTAGGGGCGGGTCGGCCAAAATCATTCATCTGATGAATGCCTGGTTGTACTTGACTGCCTCACATTGACTGCATTACAATTCAAACCAAAGTCAATTTATCGCATTTCTCCTGAAGCCGCAGTGTATAAATAGGCAGGAATAAATGACATTGCACTGGATCTGGCAAATCTGAACACCTATAGAACACTATAGATTCAGTTTGTTTCACTAGAAATGAACAAAAGGAATTCTTTTTAGTTTTTGGAATCAATGGATGTAATGAGTGTTGGATATATTTTGTACAATCACTATAAATATGGCAAATTCATGTTCTCCAGACAACATTAGCAATAATTGAATAAATATATTTATCTCATCAACATGTCAAAATTTGACTCTCCTTTACAGTTACACTTCTGAATCCTGCCTGGAAACTACTTCTATTACTCAAGGCAATGTAATAATATTAAAAATACTAGACAGGTGCACAGTGAAGAAATTCGCTTCAGAAAAAAGTTTTGTTTTTGCCTCATTCGCTTTCGGGCAAAGAATTTCGTTTCCTGGCCGTTTGGCTTGGATGAAAATCTGGGGACTTTTTTTATTCGGCATGACATCCGGGGGATGTTCTAAAAAAAGGAGGTCCCTGACACCTTCTAGTCTAACTTTTTATTATATGATTATTTTAAAAAAAGGTTCCCCAAACTAAGGTAAAAGAGCTGCAGTAGAAGTAGAAGAGCACCGGGCCTGGGCAGGCAGACACTGTCAGATGATAGGAACATGCAGACCCGTAGAGCAGGACTGAATTCCTCAATATTTTATATTATACATTTTATTTTGTCACCAATATTTATTGTCGCCAATATTATATTTCAATGAAGATTAATAGATTATATGATAGAAAGATTACAGGTTTGGTTGGTAGCATAAATGGGCAACAGTCTTAATCAACTAAACTCAGGAAAAGATGTCTGATGCAGTCTCTGTAAGTGGTATATAAATTAAATACATACACTAAAGTAGTCTCTACAACTTCTCAAGTCCACTCTACAACAGTAAATGTTTTGCCCAAGATAAACCAATTATTCACTTTCAGTATTGTATATGAGTAATGAGCATCAATCTCAGCCTTGTCCCTTCCCCTTGTAAATGTTGATTGGCTAGAGTGAAGAAGTAAGGAAAAACTCCCACAGGTTATTGGACCCATCAATCGCAGCCATTACCATGAATGAGACCACCTTTCGTTATTTGGGCTACTTCTACCTATCAGTCATTAATATTTACCCTCCTATTCATATCAATGAACACCAAAACCACTCTTAATGGTGCCAAAGCAGCTTGTAATGGTGGCGGCTACGTGTGGCGACGAATGGACGAATCATGACAACTTTTCAGAACTTTTGCATTTCGTTTTCCTCAGTTTCGTCAGAGATGGGCCTTCTTTTTGTTGACGAATGCACAAAACAGGCAATTTTTATTAAAAATAAAGTTTGAATGCACAAGTCTAGGGAACATGCATTTTAATTCATCAAAGGAAAGAATGTAATGTAGCAAAACGTGACATTCCACATTGACGTTTATCCCCTTTATTGTTTAAGACAAATAATCAATAATATGTAAGTCTGAAATCATTGGAAATTCTTGTTTAATTACTATATTCTCTAAAAATGACTTAGATTTTGCCTTAAGCATCTTTGGATCATATTGTAGGCTTGTTGATTTTCACTTTTTGTGCATAGCTTATGTGTCTGGTGTATGATTATAGATATTTTTATATTTTTTGATTAACAGAATGTTAGATCTAAAAAAAAATTATATGAATATAACAACGCTCCCCGCTCTTAATCAATACGCTGTGGTTGAAATGTCAGTTACATATTTTAGATATTAAAATGGAAAACACAAACTCATTTTTAACTGTAGCGTAAGAAGCGGCCTTCATACAAGATTTCTCAGCAAAAGTGAAGTATTGTACAAATAATAGCAGCTGGATGAAAACCAAAGACGTGATATAAAAAGGAACGAAATAAAAATAATTTAGTGAAGTGGGTGGTACACTCGTTAGTCAAGAAAATAGCAAACTTATCTAGCCAAATGATCCTTCTCCCCATATGTCTACCTGGTTTGTCATTAATAATGAGAAACGTGAACTAACCTAAAATCACGTGCTGTATAGTGAAATAAACAAATGATACAAACAATACTTCCCGAATAGGACTGCAGCAGCCCAAAAACAAACACTGCTCCTCAGGGTGTAGAAATAAATAATTTTTTGGTTGGTTGTCATTAATAATGTCTGTTTATTAACCCTTTCAGGGTCAGCACTATTTTACACTAAGGGAAGAGACCATCTTTTGTGTTTTTGGTCTGTATTTTATTAACACATTGTTTGGAAGCATTAGTGCACTTTTTTAAAGCAAAGCTAGAGGCAGGCTGGAGTATTTGGGTTAAATTACCTTTGGACTCCAATGGACAAAGGTTGGGAGGATGTATTGGATGTTATTAACTCCTGTTATTAACTCCTGATGGGGAACTTGTCCTGTCTCACCTCTACAAGAGTTAAAGGGCCCTGCAGGTGACCAATAATCAGTCGCATGGCCCTTTAACTCCTGATGTGGAATTTGTCCTGGGCCCGCTCCAAGAGTTAAAGGTCTTTATGAGCGATTCTATTGGTTGATGACGAGCCCCCTGCCGGCAACCAATAGAGTCGCTCGTACAGACTTTTAAAATCCCTGCTTCAAGTTTAACTCCTGTCGGCGAACCTATGGATTTCCGATGGAAAATTATCTACACAGCATTGCAGCGGTTAACAGGAGCAGAAATCCGTAGGTTCGCCGTCAGGAGTTAAAGGGACGTGCGAGTGAGTCTATTGGTCGCCTGCAGGGGCCTCCTCTGGCATGAACCAATTCAATTTGGCTGGAGAGTAGTACACAATTGGGTGTTTGCAAGCAACAGTGGAGCATGGTGGAGGTTCTTTGCGAGTTTGAGGCTGCATTTCTGCAAATGGAGTTGGGGATTTGACCAGAATTAATGGTCTCCTTAATGCTGAGAAGTACAGACAGATACATATCCATCATGCAATATCATCTAATGTCTAATTAGTGTCTAATTGTATGTTTGCCACTTTGGTAGCACTTGATGGTTAAAGCAAAAACTTTAAACCTATAATGATTCATTATCCATTAAAAGGAAAATCTTGACTATGATTTCTATGCTAAAGCAGTTCTAGTTTTTCCAGACTCCTGAGGACACGTGTATGTTACTTCTATATTACCATCTGTATATTATTTTGAAAAAGTGATAAAAATGTACATAAAAGAACTTGACAAGCAGAAAACAAAACATCTCTGTTGAAAATAAGCTGCCAATTATAGGACATTAGTTATGAGAAATGTCTGAATTATGCAATTAAATTGGTAACTGCCTAGAGGTAAGAGTACCTCTATACTTATATTGCATTGCATAATTTTTGAATAAAGAGACTAACTGTTGTGTTATGTCTGTGTTACACATTATACAAGTATTACTAAATCACATCATTGTAATATATACAAGATACAGACCACGTAACATTTACATTCAATATACATAAAAAATATACAATTGTTATACATACATAGAAAAACATATTGTAACATTTTGCAACCTAAACCAAGGTCCCTGCGTGTCATAATATGGTTAAATAATCCACTACCAAATCATTTAACCAATCAGATGGGATATTTCTCTAAAACACATTAATAAGAATATTAGTTATCTTAAACCCTGAATCTAAAATAAGGTTCTTCCTTTTACACATCTTGGGAGGTAAGAGATCAGATCTCTGATCAGCACACAAAGCAACTAACTGTCTTACGAACCAGTTCCTGAGTTTAATGCAGTTGTCCACTACCAGCCCAGTGCTCTACTACTGCTACCGCTGCAGCTGATCCTCCACTTTCATTGTCCTTACTCACGTCTTACATCTAAAAGTCCACTAGGGGGCGCTCGTGTGTTCCATTCAATGAAAAATAAAACAGAGAAAAAATATATAGTGTAGGAGTAAAACAGTGTGTAATGCCCTGCGTACACACTGTTTTACTCCTACACTATATATTTTTTCTCTGTTTTATTTTTCATTGAATGGAACACACGAGCGCCCCGTAGTGGACTTTTTGCTGTATTACTTCAACACCCGGAGAGTGTTGCTTAAGGGTTGCAGCTGTGGTTCCAGATACACAAGGAAAGTCATTAAGGTTGATTATTCCTACCATTCACTATCCTATTCCCTATACTGGTTTTTCTCACCTTTTTTACACATATCACGTCTTACATCTGCCAGTGCTTACTTGCCCAGGCCCAGTGCCCTATTGATGCTGCTCCTGTCTCACCTTCCTTACTTTGAGGAATAAATTGCTATTTTCTTTTCTATTATTCTTGTATCTAAAATGAGGGAGGGGGTTCAGTCTGTCTGCAAGCACCTGCCCTGTGCACTGCTCCGTCTCTGCTACTGCAATTTAATTTCCTACCTTACTTTGAGGGATAAACATTTTTCTAATTTTGGGTAGAATTCTGTTTCCTGTACTGTGAGGCTGGATATGTGCCAGTGTCAACCTACTCTCAGTGCCCTGCTATCACTGCGGCTGCCATATCACCTTCCTTATTCTGACTCACTGGCCTAACTACTGGGACCGCTTCTTCATGTCTCCTTGTACCGATTCAAAATAGTTTAGAAAGGGCCCTTCCGACCTGGAAATGTGCAGGCCCTTTCTAAACTATTTTGAACTGGCATGGTAGAGACAGGAGCATAACGCATAGATGTGTAATTGTGTGTGTGTTTGGCCATGGATATATAATTGTGTGTGTGTCAGCATGGATGTGTAATTGTGTTTGTGTGTGTCAGCATGGATGTATTCCTGGGGCTTTTGGTCAGCGATGACATCATCGAGGGGCGTATCTGATCAGCCTCTATTCTTACTGCCGGCACAGAGCCCCCAAAGGTAAGTATCTGGGAAAGGGCTCTGTGCGTGGGAGTTGAGTGTATTCAGGTGAGGCGCTGCGCATTCGTGTCCGATGGGCCCCCGTAAATCTGTGCCCAGTGGGCACCGAGAGCACCCACCCGACTAACGCAAAGGATGGGCACCTAACAGATGTGTAATTGTGTCTGTGTCAGCATGGATATGTAATTGTGTGTATGAGCATGGATGTGTAATTGTGTGTGCCAGAGTGTATGTTGTGCCAGAGTGTATGTTGGAAGGGGGGCGAAGGGCAAAGAGTACACAGAGGGCACAGACAAGTTGTGGAGTTGGGGGCCCCCGGGACAATTTTTGCCCCAGGGCTCTGTAGTTTCTATTTACGCCCCTGCTCTGACTGATGAATTAATCGAACTGGTCCAATGTTTTTAGAAATTGAGTCCCATAGCATGCTGCTGGATGTGTGTATCCACTGGTGCAGTGCTCCTGTTGCTGGTGGACCAGTACAAAACCGAGTTTGCAACTCTTCCTTAACCTTGGGGTAGTGGGGCTGTAGGTGAAAGGTGAGTCCAGAAGGTGTCAGGGACCTCTAAATATCCTCCAAATATAATTTCCAAATCAAAAAAGGCATTTGAATTTCATCCAAGCCAAATGCCCGGGAAACTAAATTAATTGTCTGAAAACAAATGCGGCAAAAAAATCCAAAAAATTTGCCCAAACCAATTTGCCCAGACCAAGTCTATTGTATATTATTTTGCAAATTGATTTGTTTATCTTATCCTTCTTTAATGACAATATTAACACGTATAGTTGCCACACGTTTAACATTCAATAGGTTTGCAATACAAGGCCCCTGGGAATCAGCGTAGCTAAATGGACAGGGAGCATGTATGTGTGTGGGTTAGTGCATGCTCAGGGCATGTTCGTGTTTTGATTGGGGTATGTTAATTGAGGGGTGGGAGACCCTAGGTGATATAAGGTGGCCTCTGGGTGCCCCCGGTCACTGTCCTTTTTTACAGACACGGCCAACAGTCTTACCTGCTTCCCACCCTCCCTCCCTATTTTTTGTGTTCTAACTTTCTTTCTTTTGTCACAGCTGGCGGTTTGTGTGTCCTTGCCGGTCTGGTTTTGATAAGTGATGGAGTTTGGATGCTGGTGTAATGGAAGGCTCAATCCTCCCCTAACCTCTGGTGTTTTATTGGACGTGCCCACCGAGCTTGTTGGACGGCTGGTGGTTAGCATTGGTGGTGGGAGAGCGAAAGGTAGCTGTCAATTTTGTTTGGACGAGGGGGGAGGTAAGTACCTGTGGTCTGGATTGTGCAGTGTGAGAGGCCGGCAAGGACGGGGTTAATTCGGTTCCTGTGTTGGTTATGTTTTGAATATGTTACGGTAATGTGTTATGTATATTTGTATTTATTATTTATCAGTTATTGTATATTATTCTTATTGGTTTATGGTGTTTTGGGCCAACACAGTGTTTTATGGTTTTATAATAAAATTGTGCTGTGGCCTGCTTTATCCAATTTCGGTCTCCGTGTCGTTATTTGGTGGGTTAAACTGGTATTGGGTTTACAATGCACGATACACACTACCTACATACATGAAGGAGAATAAGTTCTAATATAGAAGTAGAATTGCCTAATTTGAATGAGTACCTTTGCTAACAGATTTCTAGTGAACATATTAGACATTAACTACATCTCTTATGCACTCTTGTTATTATCACAATATGAAATGATTCATTATTCTGGCTTGCTTAGAAATGTTCTGTGAATCTTGATTTTGTAAAACATTTTATATTAGAAGGAATTTGAGCTTTTAGTATTCTAAAGAACAAATTAATTACTAGTATCTTCAACAGACAGAAGCATTGATCTCTGCTAAAATTAGTAGTTTTTGCAAGAATATAATTAGTTCATGTTAAACAGAATGTATTAACGTAATAGAAAAAGTATGTCAGGAACCATGGGAATTGCACCAGCAAACCTGAGCATGGGAGACCGTGCATTTACTAGTCTCGCCACTAGTAGGCTCTATGGTTGCTGGAGTTCCTGTCTCCCCCATGTCTCTGTCAAGTGTGAGTCAGGTTCCTGTCACACCTGTGGCCCATCAGGCAATTAATGGCCTTTCTCTTCATACCACTTTTAGCATGAATAATGTGGCAAAAAATAAAAAAATAATAAAAAAATAATTTGGCTTTCTTCCACAAGTCAGGTGGCCATTGACAAAAAATATCCCTATATAATAATATAAAGCAACATTCACTTTATATATATATATATATATATATATATATATATATATATATATATATATATTGTGAGATAGGTCAGGGATCGCCCCTCGCTGAGATCAAGGGACAAGTGCCCGTCTTCATTCAAACCAGGCAAACAACAGTAAGTTCGTGCAATCTGAAACAGGGTCAGGTTTCTTAGAAAGGTTGCAAAGACAAAAGAAATATAACAATACAGCAACAAAAGAAATACATTGCCTGTCCGGCACTTACTATACAAGGGATGTCCCTCACTACCAGCTGGAGAGCTTCTCTCTGCCAACTTAACATAATATGTCCAGCAACCTTTACTCACGTGTCTCTTCCACAGACAGGCTTTCTGTGTCCTCAGCCAGAGAGCTACCTGCCCTCCTGGCTTCCCTTTTATATCCACCCTCTCATTCACCTAAATTAATCGCCTAGCAGGTAGAAGACTCTGGTGTTACTTCAGATAGGAAAGGAATCTAGGAGAAACATACCTCCCTTCCACCACCAATCCTACATGAATGTCACAATATATATATACTTATTTACTGTATTTGCTTGAATATTTACCCCTCGTCTTATATTCAAGGTCAAATAGAGGTTTGACTATAAGACTTAGATCCAGATCCCCCGCAGCACTGTGGGCCTCTCTGGCAGTCAGTGGACATATGAGTGATGCACACAGACATCATCCGCTGCTGCTGCCGGGCTTCTATGACGGAGCGCCGGTGTGACATGATCTTCTGGCACTCCATCATAGAATCCCTGGCGGAAGTGCAGAGCAGCAGCAGAGTTCTCTACCCGCATTGCGCTAAAGTCCACTGGCTGCCCCCACTAGACACCAGGGAGTCTGGAGCACGAGGGGCAAGTCTGGGGTCAGATGTGCATAACTGGGGGCAGGTTGGTAAATAAAAGGGAATAAAAACAAGAAATGCATTTTTCTCAATCATAGTTTACATAATATTTAATATTTACAAGTAAAACTTGGTTTTAAGGTACCTTTTTTGTTTATAATAATATTAATTTGCTTTTTACACTATTTTCACTGGTTATCCCTTTTTAAAAATATTTTTTTAACTATATATATATATATATATGTATATATATATGAAGTTTCTCCTTTTCACTTTAATCTCTGCTTCTACTGATCACAGTGCTCCATTTTCTTGTATTGCTATTCATATTATCTGTTATCAGGGGGCATAGGTCTCAAGAAGGTTAGAAATAGCGCATTTAATTGGTTATTTTGTGAATGATCTCCCATTTGTTGGTGGGGAAATGCCCCACTGGTGCAAAAATCATAGGATTTACACTATTACGTGGATTATGCATGGGATTTGCGTTAATTAGTGTAGAAATTCCAATTGGTTGACTTCATTGGGATTTAACAGGACTAATATTAAGCCAAGTCCATCTCACCTACTGCTGCACACCAAAAGATGTTGTTCTCTAGGTACACAGTACACTAGGGAAATAACTGGCCCCAGGTTCATCTGTACTTTAGATGTAGAAACTTAAACCAGATCCTGAAAAAAATGCATTTTAATATATTATATTATATACAATCTGGCAGACAATTCTAGAGCACAGAACAGAATCAAATGTGTTTTTGATAACAGAGTTTATCATGGGATCCCGCCAGTTGAATAATTATGGGGACATTATGTCATGGTGATAAACTATGTTCATTTGGGCAAGTGTTCCTTTCAAAGCATTATTTACCTCTACCACATTTAAATTAGTCATATTATTAATATGGTGTCTCAGACTTGACTGTATAAATATATCTAACATAACAGCAAACCAGATCACCTTCATTGCAGTTTGTCAGGTATAACCCGTTGATGGATCTGACTCCACATGACATCGTCTTCAAATTAGCTAAGATAATGGGTCCCTGTTCATTACTCCAAGCTTGTAACAAGTCTGTTTCACACTACTTGTAGGGGATATAACTTGTAAACTAAGTGGCTTATGGTATTCAGTCAGAGTCATAGCCATGGCCTTTGGAAGAATATTAATTACTTTTAGCTAAATGTAACTGGGAAAAATATAAAGTATCTTACTTGTTGAACGCTAAATGAATGTCTTATTGCCCAGTATTCATTTGGGATTTACTACTTTTTATAGTTATATCACTTTTACTTCACTGTCTTAATACGTGGTCTCAAAACAACCACTTGATTATCTCAACCTGAGCATCTTACTTTGGAACTCTATTGCATTAAATCAGTGTTATTTGTTTTGAAGCATATTATACATTTTAATTATTATTCAGATTTTAGCATTTACAGATATTTAGTTGTGTTACCATAATTGTTTTGTAACGATAAGATGTACTTTTTCATTTTCATTATATTCATACTCTGTGAAAAGACTAATGATCTGTTATTAAAAGGTAAATTATGCCTTAAAGGTTTATATTAGTTTGAATATTGTTTGCTATTTCATGGTTTCCAGATAAGAATGTAAAAATGTATCAAAGAATAAAAATGTGTTTTGTCATGATGTAAATCTTTAGAACAGAATGATTGGTTCTCTAGTAATGCTACATAGTGTGTTTTTTAGAGCCTTTATTCATAAAATGATAACATTAAGGCCCAGGCTGTTTTTTAGCCTTTGGGACCAAGGCTGTTTTAACACTTTTGCGGTGCTTGTGTTTAGCTGTAATTTTCTCCTCACCCATATAGTGTACCCACACAAGTGATATTTTGTTTTGGTTTTTTTTTTCAGGACAAGAAGGGCTTTCTCCAGATACCACTTTTTTGATCATATAATATATATATATATATAAAAAAATAGTAAAATATTGTTCTCACTTTTTATTTGAAACATATTTTACTCATCCAAAAAGCTAATGAAAAAACCTGCTAAATAGATTCTACTATTTGTCCTAAAAATACCCAATGTTTTTATGGGGTTTTTTTTGCATTTTTCTGCAAGTTATTGGGCAATAATTAAAAGTAGCATTTTGCTATTCAAACCCTTTTTTTTTTTCAAATCTGGTCATACTGCTATTTTGGGTATCTTTAAAGCTGACCACTATAATTTACAACATCAAACCATATATTTTTGAAAACTAGACACCCAAAGTATTTCAAATGATGGTATTTTAACCCTTTCCTCTACTACCAGCCTTTGCCAAACGTTGTAGTAGTAATTTATTTTGTGTTTTTTTGCACTTCAGGTATGAATTTAGAGCTCCTGCTATATTACACTGTCAAAAAACACTCCACTATGTGTTTAGCAACATCTACCAAGTACAGTGATCCCCCCTCATGCATAGATTTCAGGTAGTCTGGAATGTAAAACGACACATTTGGGAAGTGCACATTTTTTAACTTGGAACTTTAACATCTAGTCATGTTGCCTCCATGTCCTATTTGGGCCATCTTTGAAGCCCAAATTACCCCATCAAACCATATATTATTAAATACTAGACACCCCAAGGTATTTCAAATGCAAGTATTTTAACCCTTTCCATGCATGAGATTCTACCACCAGCCTTTGCCAAAGTTTGTGATAGTAATTATTTTTTTATTTTTTATCACACTATTGTACTTCAGGTGTGAATTTACAGCTCCTGGTATACCTCACTGTCAAACAACACCCCAATAAGTGTTCAGCAACATCTTTTGATTAAAGTGATTCCACTTTTTCATGTTGGTCAGTCTGTGCCTATGCTCTATTTTTTAACCCGGCCACTCCAATGTACCTCATCAAACCATTCATTTTTGTTAAATGAACACCCTTTGGGTATTTGAAATGCTTTTATTTTAGCTCTTTCCATATCAGGATTTTTTGGAAGCTACAGCACTATTTTTAGCGCTTGCTCATAATAATAAACTTTATTTTTTTATTTTATTTATTTTATTATTATTTATTATATCTCTCTGGAGAGAGCCTCTTGGAAACTTTCGCAACTTGGTTATTTCTTTGAAGGGCACACCGCCATATTGGGAGTGGCAAAATCTCATCACAGCTCATCCTGTGGTGGGTGTTTGGTGTTGGTGAATGCCTCACTATCACGGCATTTCAAGGCACTCTTGTAAAATGTGCGTCCGGCTCCTTACAGTGTATAGCGGACATTGATGCCCCGAGGAGGGGCAGACACGGCCCCTGGTGCTGATCTCGGTGTCGCTGAATGCCTGGCACCAAGACATTACAGCAACACAGTTAAAGCAAAGAAAGTGATCGTAGATCACTTTCTAAGCTTGTTTAATGTCATGACGTAGCCCGTTATAACTCGTTAAGGGGTTAAATTCCTTGATTTTAATTATTATCATGATTTTCTTCATATTTCTTGGTTCAGAGATACAGGAGAGCAAAACAGTCAAATACTAATTTGTCTCCTTTTCGAGTCTAGCTAATACTTTGGCTAACACGACAATAGAGTAAATAAAGTATAAAGAGTAAGCATTTGCTGTACACTGCATTAAAATGTATTTTAATATAATGAGAAAACAGTCCTGCAAAAAGGTGTAGGGAAACTATAAAGATTGCTAATTGCATGCAATTGCATGCACATTATAAAAACATAAAGATAATAGTTATAACTTGAGCTTTACCTTCAATGAAGTCACAAAATACAGAAAGAATAACAGCAAAAAGGTAGTAAAGAACTTTGCTTTGCTGTCACAAGCTGTCTTTCAAACAGATAACTCATGTTATGGATGTCTGCATAATCTTAAGATTTATTGAGGTAAGGAAGATAATTAAAAAAAGAAGAGTGCCAAATGTATTAATTAAATGGTAAATAAAAATAATCTAACTTAATATTTTCTGCCAGAAATATCTGATAAATTTAAATAGCTTTCTTACATTTTAATGAACTCAAAATATAAACAGTACTACATTTTTTATTACTGCAATCAAAAGACATACTATATAAAAATAGTTAATTACTTAAAACACTATGTAAATTTAGTGTGCCCATTCAAAAGTTCAAAAGGACAGACAATCTGTTTGATAAAATGATTAGTCAAATTAGTGTATAGAATAATATTTACTTTAATTGGTTTAGACTTTTATGTCTGACTCTATTTTTAGTGCAGATATAATGAATATATATGTGTGTCAAGACAATTCACTTCTGCAAATGGCAGATGACACAAATATTATGGCACACGTATCTCATCTGTTTTTTTAGTTGATTCCCGTGTTCAATCATGTTATAGTTTTCTATATAGTTTTATAGTGGTTGTAGCTAAATGTTTTATGTTTTTTTTCTTGTTTTCTTTATGGAATAAAACCATAAGCAGCCCCTTGTAAATTATCCCATTTTGTGTCATTTACACTGTCTACATTCGCCCTGGTGAAAGCTTCAAAGCAGATTTAATTATATGGGATTTTGCCACTGTTCTCCACTGATCTAAGCTTGACTGAGTATAAGGCATATCATGGGGCAGAGGGGCATATAGGGGGTTTAAAGGCATATCATGGGGCACACTGGCATATAGGAGGGTATAAGATATTTCTGGAGGCAGAGTGGCATTAAGGGAGTTAAAAGGCATTGTATAGAGCACTCTGCCTCCAGAAATGCCTTATACCCCTATATGCCACTCTGGCATTTAGGGGGTTAAAAGGCACATCATGGGGCAGAGTGGCAAATAGGGAAGTATAAGGCATTTCTGGAGACAGAGTGGCAAGCAGATGTGCATAACTGGGGGGCAGGTTGGCAAATAAAAGGAAATAAAAAATATATATTTTTCTCAATCATAGCTTTTATTTAATATGAAAAAAATTGTTTACATGAATTAATATTTACTAGTAAGATTTTTTTTCCTATAGGGTAGTCTTATATTCAGGCTTTTTGTTTTTTTCCTAAATTAATATTTAGATTTTGGGGGGTCGTCTTATAATCGAGCAAGTACGGTATTATTAATTGTTTTATATAGCACTAACAACTTCTGCAGCGCTGTACAATGGGTGGACAGGACACAACAAGTAGTATGTAACATAACAATTTGACTTAGAGAAACAACAGGTGAGGAGGGCCCTGCTCAGACAAGATTACAATCTCTCTCATGTTTTCCACGTTACACCCTTATTCTGGCTAGATCCCTTTTTTTAAAGCTGTTCTCAGTGCATGCAGTTATGACAGGATCATATAACATTGCATTAATTAACTCCATTGCACTTCACATTCTTGTTGAAGAATTTTGAGCCAGCTCGAGGAGGAAATTGCCCCCTAACCCCCTTGGACAGCACAAACCTACTATCCAATCTGTATTCTTTTCAAAATGCGTATTCAGTATTGTACTTTTCATGCCATTCCAAGAAAAAGGAGGCTATCTAAGAATACCAACTACATTCCACATAGTAAAATAGAACAAGTATATGCTTAAACAGATTAAATCATGCATATTGGCAACAAACATTTTTGAAAGCTAGTTAATGTGATGGGGGTTAAAATTTCAAAAAAAAACAAAGTAGAGGAAGACATTGAAGAGACATATCCTGACATTATCCAAAGTCACGTCAAAAGCTATTTTTTCTGAGGATCAACTGCACCTGCTCTTGTTGCTGTGGATTTGAAGAGAATTCTCGCTGAAAGGAATTTTGGCAATTAAGGCTCTTTGTTTTGTTTTCAAGTGATAGGATGTGTTTTGACATTTTCCAAATGAGACAGGAAATTATTTTGAAACAAATTGTTTTATTTGTTCATAAGACTGAGCTTTTTCAGAACGCCAGCAGTAAAAAGTTTGCTAGTTCAGATGGAAAGTGATAATTCAGCGTCCATTACAGAGTTCAGGACTCATTACATTTATTGGTAGGAGCACAAGGAATATCACAATTCCCTTTTTTTTTGAGGTCAGTGTACCTCAGTGTGAAAATGAAGGTCAGCTAGGTTATGTACTCTAATCCCAACAATGTGTGCATCCAAATCCTTTGCAATATTAAATGTACACACAAATATTACAATAGTATATATATATATATATATATATATATATATATACTGTTCTGTCCTTTGTTTTTGTTTTTTGTTTTTTGCTTTGCCCTGTCATGTCAAAGACTCTTACCATACAATACATTTTCTTGCTTTGCTAAAAGGACAAAGCTATTCCAATTTTCAAATGGGTGATGTAATCATAGGAACCATGTCACTGATCCATTAAAATTATCTATAAAACCTGACATTTTATCAGAACCCACAATAAGAAATGCCAATAAAGACTGATCTTTTATTTTTGAAGTAGCTTTCCCAGTGTACATGCAAATGAACACACAATGGATTTGTTTCTATTGCTTTAAGCTCCATGAATCTAGCTACGTGGTAAACTTTTCATTAATTCATAAAATTGTTTGATCGGTCTGAGAAAATAAAAAAATAAATGTTTTCTAATTCTTTTTTTATGTTTTAATACTTTAAAGATATTATCTTTACATTTTACATTAGACTTGTGCAAATAGACCAAAAACGTTTCAGAATTTTTTGTTTTTAGTCCATTCGGTTTTTCTATTCTTTATTATTCGCAACATAGAAAAAGGGAGATTCCTGCACTCAGTGAGGAAGATAGTAAATTCTAGACTTGTGCAGAGGGGCGACTTATTTTGTTTCCTGCCCTTGTGGATAAAAAACGGTGGTCATTTCGCAGTCGGAGACAGAATTTGTTGTTGCTCACCCTCATCCACTCTCTCACTCTTTCTCATGCTCTCTCACACTCTCTCTCACTCTCATTCACTCTTTGTTACACTCTCTGAATGTCTCCCTACCTTCTCTGCCAACTACTTCTGTGTCCCAATCCCCTTGTTGCGTAGCTCTGCTTCTTCTCTTGCATCATCTTCTTGTTCTGTCTTCGTTCTTCTTTTCTAGTACACTGTTCCTTGTGCCTTCTTTCTTCGTCTACTTCTCTGTGGACATCACCTCCCAGTGAATTTCCAAAAAATGTTTACTTTGTGGAAATTCACCAGGAGGCCAAAATAATGAAGACAGATTTGCTAAGAAAGAGAAGTGTTTCTAAACTTCTTTCTCTGCAAATCTATCTGTATTATTCTTGTGCACTTCTACAAAAGAGTGGAGACACCAGGCTCTCTCATTCCTTCAATCGAGTTGAGGGTGGGCTCTGCCCTTTCGCAGAGGTTCACTGGAAGGCCATGTTCAAGTAGAAGCAGACAAAGAAAAAAGACCAAAGAACAAAGCAAGTGAGGAGAAGGTAGAGAGATATTTAGAGACAGCATGAGAGTGTGAGCGAGCATGAGTGAGACTGCAAGAATGAACAAAATTCAAACTAAAATGTGTTTGTGTTTGTTTCATTTCAGTCCCTCCTCGTTTTGAGAGATTTTTTAACGAATTTACAAAAATGTCAAATTTCAATGTCAAATTGAAGTAGATAATAGATAAATATATTGGTATAATACTATATTTCCAAATAACATGTGGGACAGCTTAATAAGACTTTGAGTGGTTAGACTGCTTAAGTATTAACTCGACTGACCAGACTCAACCGAGGTCATATGCGGTGGCGTATTAACTTCATGTGCTGCCGAGGGCAGACCCAAGACAGCAATGTTTCAGTTGAAATATGACATATAGAACATTTTCTTGTTAAATGTTTTAATATCAAGAACAATAAAAATGTATTCCCTCTTTTTCATACTATATAGTCAGTATATAAATATATACATTTATTTATTATCTTGAGCTTTGTGCTATATATACAGTCTATAAGTAATATTTTATAAAGGAAAAAATATTTTCTTGTATCATAGTATGTTATATTAGAAAATCCTTTTTGTCTGTGCCTCAAAATATTCCCTGCACTTTTATACTACATACTTTACATAATTTGAAAAGTTGTGATAGACTGACACCATCACAGTTTGTTACTGTATCTTTGACAGGTACTTTACAGTTTGTTATGACCTAGATGGGAATGTGTCTTTGCCATACTGTAATCTCCAAAAAGGTTTAAGGGAGAGAGTGATCACTTCCATTCTAGTAAAGTTACATTTCAGTTAAACTCAACGGAGAATCCTTCAACACTAAATACATAATCTTCCTGACAAAGAAAGGGAAGATACGTATAAGAAATCCCTTTTCATCTTTTTTGTTCTTTTATTCCACAAGGATTTGTAAAGTGCATTACTAACACTAGCTGGATAAACTATACTGGTATTACATAGTTCTTCAAAGTTTATTAGTGCACCCTTCTTCTTCTTCGATATAATATTTTTGCTAGGGTAAGTATATTTATATGGTTTCAAATGTAACACTAAACCTGATAGCAGTAGCACCAGTGTTATTATTTTGTAAAAAAAAAAGACAAACCCTCCCCCAAAAAAACATCATACATCAATTATGTGCTCATATGTCACATTCTGAGAAGGAAGCTTACAGGAGATTTAAAAATTATTAAAAGGTATCATAAAAACAATTTCTAGAGAACAACAGGTGAGATATTTTAGTAACATATTCAATTTTGTTTTGGAAAATGGAAACCATGATATATTTATATTATATATAGCTAGGAAGTGGTATATAAACAATTACATAGTTACATAGTTCATAAGGTTGAAAAAAGATCCAAAAGAAGGCACCCCCCCCCATTCAGCTAATTCGAATTCTGCCATCAGGGGAAAAAAAATCCTTCTTGACTCCAAGAGGCAATCGGATTTCTCCTTGGATCAAGAAGCTCTAAAATATTAATTTCATTCTATTGCCCTTTAAACAAATATTGTGTTTTTAGGTTAGAAAAGAGAAGATAGCATTTAGGTTAGAAAAAGGTGTGGGTTTATGGCTGTAGAAAGCCAGAGGGGGAGGGGATCAATACCAAAGAAACTTACTTTCCAACGTTAAAGAACATTTGTCCAAAAAATAAACAATGTTCCCAAATACATATTTGGTACATATACCATAAAACATGCATAATACAAAATATAAATAAGTAAACTTGGTTGCAGATCTTGCAAAGTCCAAGAGGTTGAACACCTTTTTGATTCTTGCAAGGTCCTCTCTTCAGACCATGGCTTGCAGGGGGCTTAGGATGTTTAGGAAAGCTTTTTGTTTTTTAAAGAGCTTAGTGATTATTAACCAAAATGCATTTGGGTTCCTCGATCTTTTGTAAACAATCAACACATTTCTATACCAAAATTAGTAATTTTCAAGCACAGGTTATTATGAATATTCAGTGCTTTTTCACCTAGTTGGCTCAACCCCCTTTGAATTAAAAACACATTTTTTACATATGTTTTAGAATACATGTCATTCAAATTAAAACTGTAATATTTAACAAATTACAATGAACTTTTATAATTTCATTATACAATTAGTAACAAAATAGGATATTTAAGGAATTACAAAATTAAAAAGGAAAATACTAAGGAAAAAGTGTTATTATTCTACTAATATGTTCTCTGTTTTATATACTGTTTATTGCACATTAACTAACTAAGAACCTCTTTCTTATTATTGCCATCATGTTCCTAATATGTATATTATACATCATTTTGTTCAGGAGCAGTAGAGCCTTCTTTAAAAAAAAAAAAAGAGAAGTACTATCATTTTAGTGATAATACATTTAAAAAATGATACTAAAATAGAAACAAAATCACACTTTTGCATTCTTACATAGCTCAACGTTGACCCAATTTATATTCTGGAACATCTCCTGATTACAGTCATACCCTACATGCATTTTTTTTTTTTTATCTCCCATATGCTTTTTATATTATCTTGTTTTACTTATTTCTAATATTATAGATTTAGGTGGTAGCGATTTTGTTTTATTTTATTTTTTACATATAATAAAATAAATAATATATATTTATTTTTTATTTGTGTCTCCAATGCAGTATGGCTCGCAATCCCTTTTGGAATTCCTCATACATTTTTGTTATGGAGTGCTCCTTTAAATAATACTAAGCTTGGGGCTTTGTTAAATATTAGCAGATCTGTTGTCGTCACAAATATATACCGTATTTATACCTGATTATAAGACGACACCCCGAAATCTGAATATTAATTTAGGGGAAAAAAAGAAAAAGCCTGAATATAAGACGACTCTACAGGAAAAAGTTTCAAATAACTTTGTAACCCTTTCCAGCTTTATGCAAATCAACAATTCTTGATTGTAGGTCTTCTGAGATTTCTTTTTTTTAATCACTGGCTCAGGTGGGGCACTACAATGGCCTAGGTAATCGTTTGTTTCTCTGCAGCATTCCCAGAAGCCTGTGTAACTAAATCTTAACTCACAAACTGCATGTGAGCATTAGTTTTTAATATTTTCTTCAATCAATTTTCATAGTCCGAGAGTTTCATTATTCTCTCTTTGTTAGTATTTAAAATCTCATAAGGATCACAGAGCTGGCATTTTTCTTTTCTTCTTTCTTATGCGTCCTATAGATTCTCCAGTTTCCTCTTGCTGTCATTTAAAATGTCTGTAATTCTGGAAGATTGAGTGATAATAATGCCCTTGCAGGTAAACATCTATGTGCCTGACCAGCTGCCCATAACTACTGTCAACTGCTTTTAATCTTCTCATCCTTTTTAAATGTTTTATTTGCTGTAACAGCCTTTGTGGCTTGGTTTCAATGGCTCAATTAGAGTCACCACGTGTCTCGCATCGCCTGGGACTGTCCCAAATATTTTCCCAGTCACCTTCCTTCTGATACAATGTAGTGTCACAGAATAAGTCTCCCTACCTTCTCTGTCGATGGACTGTGCACCTCTGTCTCCTTTAGCGGCACCTTTTTCTTTTGCTTCTTCGTCGTAGGGATGCGAAAGCAGTCAACGGAGATGGTAGCGAGACTTTGAGAAAGAGTGAGAGAGTATGAGAGAGTGAGTTAGAGAGAGTGTGAATGAGAGTGTGAGAGAGCATGAGTGAAAAATCAACATAATGTAAACAAAGTCAATGTCTGGCTCAGTCTATAGTAATAGAAGTCTTGTAGCACCACCATCAGTGCCTGGCTCATATCTGTGGACTATAAAATGATAGTAGTCAAATTGTACCTCATCTGTGTGTGTCTCACTACTTATTGGTAGCTATACCAAGTCTGTGGCAATGCACTCGTGAAAGTAAGCAAAGTAAGTATGCCTGAATGGCAGTAAAAATATGGTCACCCTAGCCGCACGCCATGAGCTGTGCTCTGCTGTGCTCTGCTTAAAACAAACCCCAGCAGTTGCTGTGTCCTGCCAGAGAAGAGAGAGACACTGCTCTGAATTAGTGAATGCCTTGCTGTCCCGAACACAGCTAGTGTGGCTGCTTTTTTAAATTTATACATTAGTCCTCCAGTCTCCTAATGCTAGCTCCTCTATTTTGTAAGAGAGTAGGACTGGATACAAAGGCGTGATCAACACAGGCAGGGGAGTGGGTCATGTGTATAATGTTCACATGACTCCGCAACCAAGTTTTAAAAAAAAAATATATATTGGAGCATTATCTGATCCTCCTAGTCCCTATTCTGTCCATCCGTTAGGAGGAGCAGAAGCAAATCTTCCTTCTCCTGCTAATGACCCAGCCCCAGCAAGATTCTGCACAATTCCAGTGGGAAACACTTCTGAAGTCTGGGCTGGTCGACTGTGAACTGCTGGATCAACAACATGGTTCCCAGTTTTTATACATAGGCTCGCTACCTTGTCTGTCTTTTCAAAGGATGCCAGGTCAGGAAATTTGCCACAGGTGAATGTTCTTTTAATAAAGTTAATGCTGCCCCCCAAAGGTGATGCTGTCCCACTGACCTTTAAATAATTTTGATGCTGCCCCCCCTAAGGTGATGTTGTCCCCTAACCCCTAATGAAATTGATGCTGTCCCCCTAACCTTATAATAAACTTTGTGATGCCCCCTAGTCTCACTATAGCTTTACCTCAAAATAAAGCTTATGGTAGCCCCCTAATTTTCGAATAAAGTTTGTGCTATCCCCTAACTGAAAATAAAACTTATGTTGTCCCCCTAACCTTAGAATAAATGTGATGCTATTCTTCTTAACGTCAGAATAAAGTTTGTTTAGTCCCCTTACGTCAATTAAAGATTATGCTGTGCCCTTAACCTCAAAATAAGGGTTATGCTGCCCCTAACCTCAAAATAAACAACATCTGGTATCTTGCCATGCTGTCTATTGAGAATGCCATTGCTCATGAGATTGATTTTGAAACATTGCTCAAGGACTTTGCTAATGATAGAGCAAAAAAGACAATTTTTGTAGACCCTATCTATAGCATTTGTCAAAAATGCTTGAACATCTTAGATATCAAAGATTGGCACTTGCAGTATTGATTGTATTTAGGTTATGTGTTGTTTTCAATAATTTTATTATAATTAGCTCCTTTGCATTTTAGTTTATTGACCTATATTTATTTTTGCTTGTACTGTATTTATTTAAGATTTTTTTTTTTGTAATTTATTTTACCATTTGATATGTTTTATATCATTGTAATTATATTGGAATTTAACCCTTTAGGGCAGAGCTATTTTTTATTTTTTGTACCCTTGTTGACAATGACTGTTTTAGCATTCCACTTTTTTGTGCATCTATTTTCAAAACCTTTTATTAAAAAAAATGGTAATACTGCCTCATGTCCTATTTGGGACATACTTGAAGCTGGTCAGTTCAAGTACAGTGATACCTCCCATGGTTTTTTTAGGTTGTCTGTGGACTAAAAGGCCACATTTGGGAGGTGTGCATTTTTAGAATTTTGACATCCTGGTTATCCTGTGCCCATGTCCTATTTGGGAAATTTTTGAACCTGACCAATTTGATTTACCCCATCAAATCATACATTTTTATATAACTAGACAGCCCATAAAAATTTGAAATTCCAGTATTTGAACTTTTTACATGCAAGGATGTTTGTAAAGGTATAATGCTAATTTTAGCTTATTTCATATGTTATTTGATATATATATATATATATCTCAAATAACATATGAAATAAGTATCTTGTGATAATACCTTTTTTATTGGAATTAACAGAATTTTGGAATGACAAGCTTTTGGGAGTCTAAAACATTTCTGAGCAAAACGACATAGAATTCAATGTTGTGTGGCAGGGAAGAGGGGGGTTGGCTTGCTGCCCAGACGTGATAAAGGAGGGTGAGATGTTTAAAAGTATGTGTCCCTCCAGAGGGTCATAAATGTTCTAAGTTGGGAGTTTTGAGGGGGGTGAGCATTGCTAAAGACAAACTGACACAGAAAAAAAAGATGCTAGTGCTCACATACAGAGAATTGGAATGCAGTGATGAATATAAGGATGGGAATGTATATGTCTACACATGTTGCCTTATAAATAGGTAAATATAGATGGTGCACTACAAAATACAGTACATATAGCAGGTGGAGAGGGGTTCATGTAAAACCTGTGTAGTAGGACAGGAAGCCCAAATCAGCATTACGTCCGCTATTCTTGCTTTTGAAAAGTTGAATCATTCTGACTTCAAAAGTTTTTCTTTCTTGGGTATTACTGAAGTCCCATTTCAGCACCTTGATTTTTAGGTCCTTGATTGAATGTTCATGTTGGGTGAAATGGTGTCCCACAGGGGTGCAATAGGAATTTTCCTTGTGGTGTTTAATGGAATGTCTGTGCATGTTCATTCTGCCATTCAATTGCTGGCTGGTTTCTCCAATGTAGCATCCTAGGTCACATTTAGTGCATTGTATCATATACACTACATGTGCATGTGTATGATCCTTTAATACTGTAGGTCTTGCTGTTGTGGGTGGCAATGTTATCTGTGCATATGTGTTGGCACAGTTTGCAGCGGGGCCTTTTGCACTGCCTTTTTCCCTTTTTTGCATGATCCCTTTTTCTTTATTAATTCTGTTGGTGGGTAGTTTCCTGTTAATTTTTGGTGCAAGTTTTGGGGTTGTCTGAAGGCCAAAATGGGGGTTTCAGGGAAGATGTTTTTTAGTGTCTCATCTTCTGCTAGCATTGGCTGCAGACCATTAATGACTTTCCGGATTTCTTCAAGTACTGGGTTATAGGTGGTACACGTGTAGAGATTCTTATTTCTCTGTATTGTAGCTGGTGTGTGCGCAGAACTTTGAGAGCAGAGTTGATTTGTTTGTTGATAGTTTTTGATTTGTAGCCTTTCTGTTTTATAGATTTAGAGAGGTGGTTTAGATGCAGGTTGCGGTCATTGGGGTCAGAGCATATTCAATGGTACCTGTTTGCTTGGCTATAGATGATGCCCCGCTTAGTATGGGGTGGGTGAAACCTGGATTTGTGGAGATAGCTGCATCTGTCTGTGGGTTTTCTGTGGAGAGAGGTGTGTGTTGTACCATTAGTACATCTTACTGTAGTGTCTAGAATGTTTACAGATTTTTAATTTGATTGACAGGTGGAATGAATTAAAAGAGTCATGCAATTGTTTCAGTTTTTCCTCACTTTTGGTCCAAAAGATGCTAGTGCTCACATACAGGGAATTGGAATGTCCCCATAGCAGTCCCCATGATTTGTAGGTAGATCTCATTGTTAAAAGTAAAGTAGCTATGTGTGAGTATGAATTTTACCAGTTCTGTGATGATATGGGGGTTGTATTTATGGTTGTCAGTACATTGACTTTTTTTACATTCTGTTGGAACTAGATGGTTGCCCTGGTGGCTACATTAGTGATGGATTATTTGTACATGCTACCATATTTATATTTTTTTATTTATTACTATTTTTGTTTATTTATTTTACTCATTACATTGTGATTAGTAAGCTGGGCTCCATTGGCTTGCATTATTGAATGCATTACCTGTATTCAACCTGCAGGGGGGCTTAGAGTTCTCAGGAACTTGTTCTCTTGGGAACTTGTTTATTTTTTAATGAGCACTGCGGTCCTGCAAGAGGCAAAGTCAAAAGGGGATGGGATACAAGGGGCAGAGCCAATGGGGAGCAGCAAAATTAGGTTTTCTCTAAGATGCACCAGCATGTTTTTGGTAGCAAACAGATGGAAAGGCATGTGACAGCAAGCTATAGACATTTACACCATGTTGAGTTGCAAAAGGTTCTGTCTTTGCATGTTTTCCGGCACCCTGTTTATGAAAATTCAGAGTTAAATTGGGAATTACAATAATTACATGGTAATTCCTTCAGAAAGAAGATTTTATTTTTTACTGATCTCAATATATACTCAATATTTGTGAATGATACCAAGTGTATTATGTTTGTATGGTAATCTATATTCATATATGAATATATGGGATTCAGTAGTGTCTGTTAAAAAACAAAGTTCATTCCCTAGTGGGAGACTCCGTAAGAATTTACATTTTATTGTCTTTTTTTTCTTTCTTGCAAAATATAAATAAAATTTAAATTTTATTGGTTTTCTTATTTGTGTGTGCAAAACAGATGGTCATAAACTGATTTTACCGCTACAAAGTAAATAATACAGCAAAACAACATAGATAAAGAACACAGGAAAATATAAACTGAACATTTGGCTTCTTGTTGGAAAGCTATAGCTGTGTATAGCCGAAAATGTTCTCTTGTGCAAAAGTAAGTGTTTTGCCCTCTTTATACTGAAATATTCATTCTGCTTTGTTTAATTTCCCTTTGCTCAAATGAAAGACATACAGAATTCTTGTAAAACTTGCAGCAAAATGGAACACTATACTTTATAATGATGCCAAGCCATGTGGGACTTTCACACGGTCATTTAGTAAAAGGAAATGTTTTCTTTGGGCTCTGACTCAAAGTCTAAGAATTTTAGTACCGTGACAAACTGGTAGACTGGCTACGCCAGAATAGTCTTAAAACTATATAACATCTTCACGTGATGTATTGAATTTAAGGGAGTTATGAATTCTAACAAAAGACACATAGTTCACAATGATAAAAATGTTACTGGAGCCATGCATGTAAGTGTGATTTATTTCTAATAACCAAAGCATGTTAAAGTATAATGAGAAGGAACACAATTTACAGATTAACTGTAAAATGTTAATGTTAATTCATGTAAACTATTTTTTTAATAAAAGCTATGATTGAGAAAAATATTTTGTTTTTATTTCCTTTTATTTTCCAACCTGCCCCCCAAGTTATGCGCATCTGCCTCCAGGCTTGCCACTCTGCCCCAGAAATGCCTTATACCCCCTATATGCCACTGTGCCCCATGATATGCCTTTTAACCCTCTAAATACCACTGTGCCCCATGATATGCCTTTTAACCCTCTATATGCCACTGTGCCCCATGATATGCCTTTTGACCCCCTATGTGCCACTCTGCCTCCAGAAATGCCTTATACCCCTATATGCCACTCTGGCATTTAGGGGGTTAAAAGTCATATTATAGGCAGGTATAAGGCATTTCAGGAGGCAGAGTGGCGTATAGAGGGTTAAAAGGCATTTCTGGAGGTAGAGTGGCATTAACTCCTTAAGGACCGGGGTCGTTTTTTCTTTTTGTACCCTGTGGGACCGAGGCTGTTTTAATACTTTTGTGGTGCTTGTGTTCAGCTGTAATTTTCTCCTCACCCATTTAGTGTACCCACATAAGTTATATATTGTTTTTTTCAGGACAAGATGGGCTTTCTTATTTACTATAAAATTGAAAAAAAACACATTTTATGACTTTTATTTGAAAAATCTTTTACTCACCTAAAAAAGCAAGTAAAAAAAAACTAGCTAAATAGATTCTACTACTTGTCCTGAGTTTAGAAATACCCAATGTTTTTATGTTTTTTTGCTGTTTTTTGTAAGTTATAGGGCAATAAGTACAAGCAGCGTTTTATGATTTCCAAACCTTTTTTAACAAATCTGGTCAGTCTGCCTCCATCTCCTCTTTGGAACATCTTTGAAGCCGGTTAACTCAATTTAACCCATTCAAACCATATATTTTTGAAAACTAGACACCCCAGTGTATTCCAAATGCTGTTATTTTAACCCTTTCCATGCAACAGTTATACAACCACACTTTGTCAAACTTTGTAATAGTAATTTTTTTTATTTTTTTTCACACAAATTGTACTTTAGTTATAGATATACAGGTCCTGGTATATGTCACTGTCAAACAACCCCCCAATATGTGTTCAGGAACATCTCCTGAGTACAGCTATACCCCACATGCATGGGTTTGTTAGATTGTTTGGCTGGTAAAGGGCTACTTTTGAGGCAACACAGACTTTTAGCATCTGGTCATTCTGCCTCCATCTCCTCTTTGGAATATGTTTGAATCTGATTAACTCAATTTAACCCCGTCAAACCATATATTTTTTAAAACTAGACACCCCAGGGTATTCCAAATGCGGTTATTTTAACCCTTTCCATGCACCAATTATACAACTACACTTTGTCAAACTTTGTAATAGTAATTTGTTTTATTTTTTTTTTTCACACAAATTGTACTTTATATATACAGGTTCTCGTATATGTCACTGTCAAACAACACCCCAATGTGTGTTCAGGAACATCTCCTGAGTGCAGTGATACCCGACATGCATGGGTTTGTCGTGTTGTTTGAGATTTAAAATGCCACATTTGGGAAGTGCGCTTTTTTCTCCATTTTGGTCAGTCTGTACCTATGCCCTATCTTTGAGCTTGGCCACTCCAATTTACCCCATCAGCCATTTTTTTATATTAGACACCCCTTGGGTATTTGAAGTGCTTTTATTTTAACTCTTTGTTGAGATTTTTGAGAAATTTTAGCACTTGCTCAAAATAATAAACTTTATTTTTTTATTTTATTTTTTTTAATACTTTTTTTAATATTTTTTTTTACACATTTTGCTGGTACTGGATGGTTCATCTAGTGACATCACTGCATAATTATTTTTAAATGTTAGCACATTTTTATTTTTATTTTTTTTTCATTTATTTTTTATTATTTTTTGAATATTTTACTAATCACATTGTGATTAGAAAGCTGGGCTCCATTGACTTGCATGGTTGAATGCAGTACCTGTATTCAACCTGCAAGTGGAGCCAGTTCTCTAGAGGGTCTGGAGACCATCTAGCGAACTCTTTCATCTTTATTGTTTTTTTTCCCGGGCCGCCGCCATCTTGCTGATGGCGAAGATCACCGGCAGCTGCGGCTGTGACCGCTCTCCGGAGCGGTCACAGCCCATCCAGAGGTAAGTGTTTGGTGTCGCTGGATGCCTCCTGATCGAGGCATTCCAGCGACACCATTTAAATTTAGGAGGCGATCGTTCAGGACCGTATAAAGGTCATTACGTGACCGTTTTTCCATGACGGTCCTGAACCGGCAAAGGTCGTTAAGGGGTTAAGGGGGTTAAAAGGCATTTCATAGAGCACTCTGCTTACAGAAAATGCCTTATGCCCCCCATTTAAACACTCCCCCCCAAACTTACCGGTTCTTCTTACCGGGAACTCTGATCTCTGACAGCTGGGGAAGGTGAATAGTCGTCGAATACACCCTCCGGCTATCAGAGGTCAGAGTTCCCCCCACCGGTGCAGGGAACTCTGATCTCTGACAGCCAGGGAAGGTCTGCGCGATGGACGCAGACAACCCCCACTGCTAACCGCACCTCCTTCCGGCTGCAGCGGAAGTTGCCTACGCGAATCGCCTATACCTCTACCTGCTGCCCGGACAACACACTGGGAGTCAGAAGCACCGGTAAATTGGGGGGCATAAGACAGGAGGGACTGTGTATAGGAGGGTAGATATGAATGACTGATAGGTAGAAATAGCCAGTAGAAATGTTTCTTCACTTTTTCTCTTTGGCTACACAGTTTTTACAAGCAGAGTCATAGCTGGCTCTTTTTGCAATCAAGGCAAGAATAAAAAAATTGTGCCCCCCTGGCTATATTTTTATAGAGATTATTTTATTTACACTACCCCACACACAAATGCCCATTTACACTCATATATACACTGCAAATACACACACATATACACTTGCCTTACACACACACCTGTTAATTTACTCACATATTCACTGCGCATATTCACTGCGCATATACACTGCACTTACACATGTCTGCCCACACACACACACATATGCACATACAATGCCCTTACACACTGCTGTCCATATGCAAATATACACTGCCCATATACATACATATACATACAAATACAGTGCACTTGCCCATACACACATGTACACTGCCTATATACATGCCTGCCCATACACAAACATACAGCTTAGGGCACCCCTTTCTCCCCATCATCTACCTCCATGCATCACATGAGAGACCCCCTTTTACCTTATCTCTTACATTTCTCCCCTTCTTTCTACTCCTTCTCTTGCTCTTCTTATTGAGGTCTCTGTCTGTCGCTTTAGACCCCACCTTTGCCGCTCCATCGCCCTGAGCACAGCGATTAATGCTGAGTTCTTGGATATGACATCATGTCCCAACACTTGGTATCCTTTGCCGGTACACAGTTATATGGATCACAGAAGCAAAAGTATGATATGACAGACCTTGTGCTCTTTTAATATTGGGACAGTTAGAGGGTAATCCGTGATCTCCCACACTCATGCCTCCCAACTGTCAAGTCATGATTTCCCCCTCCATCCTGCCGAGCTCCATCGGTAGAGGTTGGAAGGATGGCAGGATTCCAGACCATAATCCTGATACCATTGTCCAGTGTCTGGAACAGGCACAGCCCTGGATTGGAGAAGCTGTAGCATATTGTATTTTAGTTTATTATTAATATACATGGTCTGCAGCAGATCTTTTGTTTTAGGATTTTTTTTTTCAATTAAAACATTAACTTAGGCAAAACATATAGTTTGTGGACAACACAAAACAATATTTTAAAAATATTGGTGACAAAAATAGGGATTGAACTGTGCTTGCACACAGTGCGACTGTGTATTAGTTGTTGAAATACTGTTCCTGAGTAGAGTTTTTTAAGACAGTTGCCCTTTTACACTACCAGCAAAACCACTAGTTTGTGCTTAACACAAAACAATTATTATATTCTTTTGCTCACAGAGGGATCATGTACTGATGACTTTGAATCCTGGGCAAAGATAGCTTTTAAGCTATTCTCTAGTGAAGCACAGAATAAAACCACCGCAACCTCCCCTGGTGATACCACTACCGCAAGCACTCTCCACACTCTCCAGGGCAAAGATGTGCAGGCAGAGTCAGATGATAGCAGCAGATATATTTTTGGTGAGAAAAAAAAGGGAAGGTCTACTCTTATATCAGGAGTGGACCTTATTGCCTCTTGTGCCCACGTCAACGACAATGTTGTTGATGATGACGATGACCTGGATTTAGATTATGACCCAGACATGGAGAAGTAAAGGGACAAATTTTTCAGTAATTTCACTGTTAGATGTGTTGCTCCAAGTATGCCATGGGTTCTACTACATACACTGACAGCACTACCACCATCACAACCATCGTGAAGATTACTGCATGTGCAAGTTGTGTCATAAGATTGTGAGCTGAAGTAAGGTTAGGATATTCCACCAATCTTGGTATGAACCAACACCTATGCACACATCATAGTGCAGCTTTGCTTAAGGGGGAAACTGGCAGCATTGGCACCCACAACAGTAGCCACCACTACCAGGAGCCAGAGCAATGGGCATAGGGACACTTCAGCCTTCTCTAAGAATGTGAATGGCTCACAGAGAAAGGTGGGGCAGGGACATCCACAAAATAGCTGGTACAGTCAGGATAATAAGTGCAGACTGATCTTCTCACAGGTGCTCAGCTAGCAGAAGGTAAACTCCAGCTCCTTTTGAAGGGCTGTCAATTCAAGGGCATGTCAAAGCAGCAGTCAAATAAACTGGTAGGACTGCTCGATCAAGAGCTGCTTCATTCTCCATGATTGAGGGGGAGCCTTTCAAGCATCTGCTAGAGGCTTTTGCTTCCCACTATAGGCTCCTCTGTCCCACCACTTTAGTTCAGTTCAGTTCTACTTTAGTGCCCTCTCTATATAAGCCTTGTGTCTCATTGTTGGAAGACAAACTGTCTAGGGCAGCTGGACAAACCATCCACTTTACCTCTATCATGTGGAGCTCCCCTGGTGCACAGCATGCCTTTCTTTCACTGATAGCACACTGGTTGCTGCCCAAATATTTGGAGGACAGTAGCACTGTACATGGCATAGGCACATCGGGTGGGGTGGAACTGGGGCAGAAGGGCAGCATGGCTTTAGATCTTTTCTATTCATTGCTGAGGTTATGGGTGAGCAGCACACATCAGCTCACATATAGACATCTCCTAGGAAGATGCTGGTGCTGTGGACTGGACCGCAGGCAGGCACAGAAGTAGAAATGGGAGTGGTGGTGACTGACGGGGCACCAAACATGGTGATAGCAGTTCATGATTGGGATTTTGTGGGTTTGATTGTGTGGGACATTTAAAACACCCGGTGATAAGGTCAGTTATTCTGATTGACAGGCAGTGTAGGCTGTCAAAACTGACTGAATAGTGCTATAAGATTACCAGCCACATTCACCACAGCATGAAGGCAAGGCAGCAGCTGAGGAAGGCACAGCAGAAGGCAGACCTACCTCACCACCATCTATGTCAGGACAGTCACCTACTGCAACTCCATCCTGAACATGATGGATCATATCCTAGAGCAGCAGCAGGCTTTTCACACCATGTCATCTCAGAAGAATATTGGCATATGAAGCCCTTTGGACAAAAGGGACTGGGCATATGCCTTACAACTGCTACCGCTGGCCCTCAATCTCCTTCCTTACTCTGGGGGGGTCAATTCTTTACATTAGCACACATCTTTGGATTAGCACACATTTTATTTGTCTATACTTGTGACTTAGATGTAGATCAGACCACATTTTTATGAACAATTAATGTAGAAAACCAGGTAATTCCAAAGGATCTACTTTTTGTCTTGTCATTTTACATAAATCTAAAGGAATAAGACAAATTAGTTTCTAATTATTTTTAGTACTAATATATTGTTACAGAGTATGTATTGTGATTTGGATTTGCTTGCTATTCGTAATATTATTTTTGTTATTGGACTGCCATGCAAGATATTACTCTATTATGGGCCCAGCATGTAACCTGTAAGAATCTATTTATTCCAATACTTGGAATGAAATTTTAATCCTTTCGTCAGTATTTTCTCCTTGTCAATTTAATGTAATTCTTGGCATCTTTCAGGCTTCAATTTACTTCTTCAACATGTCTAAAAATAACTATTATTTAAATATTATTCAAAATGTTTTAAGTGTGTATTATTTTATACGAAAAATATTAAAATGTTTCTTAATATAATAAAAAAACATGACATATATATGTTTAAACATTTTGAACATACTTTTGTATTAATCAAGAACTGGCAAGGGGCTGGAGGAGAAATTGACTCCTGGATTGCTCTGATTTCAAGATTTTGGGTTCTGAAGGCTTTGTCTAATGTGTGTTTTAATTGACGTTCCACTTTAGAGTCACCTTCTTATCTAGCATAACAAGTATTTTAGACAGAATTCACTCTGATATAGTCATTTTAGCTCCCTAAGTAAACTTTTGACTTGTCCAAGTTCAATGTGATAATTACCCTAGGAAGTGGGTGGAGCGAGTATTACTAACATTTATTTTAACTATTGTGAATATAACACATTCTCTTGTTTATGTTTACTTATGCAACACTAAAAAAATTCATATTTCATCACCTAAACAAAAAGTATAGAATACTAGGCCGCTGTATATTTTATGTTTAGCTAAATACTTTTTTTGGTATTTATGCACATAGACTGTGATTTTTGGTGAATTGACGAGATGATACATTTATCTTAGATTAAGAGCTAGGTGAAATTTTCTTTTTGTGTATTACTGTAAAAATTACTTGATTTCACGTTTTTGAGTTCCAATTTCACATTGTGAAAACTCTAAAAAGTTACTTCCGTGAAGAGGGTGCAGGAACATTTTTGGAAAATTCTACAGAACTACCAGCTGGAACATATAGCTTCTACGTCAAAAGACATAACTTCTTGCCATTGTTATGGGCCTTGTAAATCTGAAATTTTTAAAGAAAACTGTGTACTAAAAAAACCTAGAAAACAGCCTCCGTGTGTAAGTTCATTTAAATTACTTTGGGATATATTCACCAAAGGGAAAGTTAAAAAAGAGGGTTTCAATGAGAGTTATAGTGTTTAACACCCTCTCATCACTTTTCCTTATAAAATACCAGTACTGTCAGGTTTCTCAAGGGATGAGTTGACCAAATTCTCCCTGCAGCAGAAGCTCACTGGGGTTGGATCTTCATAGTTTGAATTCAGGATGTGAAGACCACAACTCTCCTACAAACTATTCTGTCACCCCCCCTTTAGTAAATAGATTAATTCAGAGTTGCCTTTTTTCTAGCATAAAGCAAAAATATATATGAAGGTTCTTTTTGCCATTAAAAGGGAAAAGTGAGATTCACACACAATAACTAAAAAAGTTATAAAAGTTAATCCTTCCAAAGTTGGCATATTCAACCCTCCAGGCACATTTTTCCTTTTGGGAGACCAAGCCAAATTTAATCGTTTATTAGATCATAAATCATAGCTCATTGTATTATTATACTTTTCTAAAAAGAAACCCTTTTAGAAACCCTCATAGAAAATGTATCATGTGTAGGTAGTGGTAAATTCAATGTAGTCCATGTATTGCAGGGTAGGTACATGTTATAAGTTAAATCACAAAAATATGCCAAAGACACCAAAAATATAATTGTCACCCTTTTGCACCCCTGGTGCACCTGTTTTTGTGGGCTATTTCTCCCATTACCCTCATTGAAGGTATTTTATAGTTTGAATTGTTGGCTAAAACTCCTGCTAGTATAACACTGGGTAATTTTGCATATCTTTGTTTGAAGATCTGTCCAAACAAAATAAGCCCAAGAGTAGATATGTCCATGCTTACACCGTCTCTCGGTAACACAGTGATCCATTAATACCATAAAATCGTAGTTTTCGAAAATACAATTATTCCTCTGGAAGAAGAGATGCCAAATATTACTTTTTGAATCCAAAGGATGTACCACTAAAGCAATACAATGTTGACAGGTATCAATATATTTCTCAAATGGACATGAAAGAGTGGTAGGAATTTAAAGGCTTCTAACTGAATAATTTGTTAAACAGTATAAAACACCACAGCTTTAGTGGATGAAAAAGCTATCTGAACCACATAAGTGTATTTCACAGACATACTAAATCTGTTTATACTGAGTGAAAAAGGCATTATTCATGTTAACTTGCAGTGTAAAATAGATCATAGCATTAGGCAAGAAAATTATTAAAAGTGAAAGATCCTCAAAGAGAAAGCAAAAAATAAGTAAAACCATGATTTCAAGCATATATGTAATGAAATTTAAATTGAATTTAGTTCAAAATCATTTACCTTTTGACATAATACATCAGTATACTAAGCATCATTTGAGAAAGTAAATAGCCTTTCCATTTAAATGAAAAATTGCTCTGTCTCCTTTGATTTAATAGTAATTTCCAAATTTAAGGTACACTGCAGTCTTTTCTTTAGGGCTGACTTTAAAGTATTTATTTCAATGGTAGTGATTTTCCTTAAACTGCATTTCTGATTTCTTTTGTTTTGTTCCAGTCCTTCTTTTTATTATTTTTATTAATTAATGAAGAACATTTGGCAGAATTTTTAGAAATACTGAATAGCAAAATAGTTTAAGTCAATTTGAAATATTAAATAAGATAACAATTCATCTCATAAAATGTTTGGTAGAGTTTTTGTTTATAGAAAAAATGAAACCGAGCTTCACCTGTGGTGCTACCATAACATGGCCCTGAGTATCTCTTTAGAGCCCCTTAAGATGACAGGAATGCAAAGAGAAACCCTATAATTAGTAAAATGTGAGTTGCATGAATAGTGTTTTTAACTCACCAGCTTCACCATGACATTACAAATGGCAATACCCAATGAGCTTCTCCTACAAAAAAGATGAGTTGACTATTTAATCCTAGCATAAAATTTGTATAAATGTTCGTCCTCTCCTTAATAAATACTCCACCCGCATGTTGGCACCACCTTTATTATACCCCACAACAACTGAATCAGATGCATAACTATGCTTTGCCACACAGATGCCAACGCACCAAATCCAACTGAAACAAACTGACAACTTCTAAATTACTTATATCATTCTCTGCCTAACACTCAAAGTTTGCCCAATGACATTACACACACTCAAACATACACATAACACATCTTAGCCACACACACATCATACTCAGCCACACATACACACTATATCTTCATGTCACAACATGACCTTATATCTCACATTCTTTCTATGAAAATCCTTAGTGCTATACATTTTATAAGACTAGTGTTTGTTTAAGTGAATGGGGTAACATCTAGCATTTGGATTTGTAGGAACTCTCTTCTTTCAAAGTAGACAATTAAAAGTAGACCCAGGCCATATGACCTTGCAGTTTTATGCTTTAAACTAATTAATAAATATATTCTCGCTGTTGTAGTGCCCTAAACTTCATCAAATATGTGTAGTAACAACTCCATAGATACTGCTTCATATCAATATATCGGCAATGGAGGTTGGTAGAACCCATGCAAGGTTTGATCTCTCTATGCACTGGTATAATGTTATTATCTATCTTTGACTAACAAAAAAAATCAAATTTCCGTAAGGAATGTAAATTAAAATCCAGATAAGTACTGGACACATGCACTCAGATTTGTACGAATTGCAAATTTATTGAATTTTGGCAAATTCTATGATTTGTACAAAGCCACGAAAATGAGGCCAGGCGCCCACAAAATGGACCAAAGAACAAAAAGCTCAGAATTTTCATCTGAAATGCACAGGCACTTTTAGTCACTCTCTCTCACACATTCTTACCCTCTCATTCTTGTTCACTTTCTCTATCCTTCTCTTTAAATGTTGCCTTACCTTCTCTGCCTACCACTTCCACATCTTCTTGTTATTCATCTTCTCTCTTTTATCTTCTCTCTTTTATCTTCTATCTTCTCCCAGATCTGGGCGGACATAAACTGGTGCAAACTGCAGCCAATCAGGGAAGAGGACATCACTGAAAGCGCTACGTTTTTGGCAGTAGTTCACCTTAGGACAAAAAGACAGAGCTTAAGGTGACATCTTCTCCCCCGATTGGAGGGTTGGGGAGAGGACGTCACCGCAAGTGTCGGCATCTTGGCGGAGGTTTTGTGATGAAAACAAAGATAGAAGATTAAAGATAGCAGATTGTAGTTAGAAGAGGAAGTTGTGGAAGCGGAAGTGGTCAGCAGAGAAAGTAGGGAAACATTTAGAGAGCATTGGCATGCTATATTCAGATTCAAAAATTCAGAAAAACTGAAAAAAACACTTTTGTAAAAAAAAACTGAATTAATAGATTTCAATATTTGTCCTGAGTTTAGAAATACTCAATGTTTTTATGTTTTGGGGTTTTTGTGCTTTCCTTGCAAATTATAGGGCAATAAGTACATGTAGTGTATTGCTATTTCAAAATTACTTTTTTCAAATCTAGTCATACTGTGCTCATGCCAATCAAACTATATACTTTTGAAAACTAATCACCTCAGGGTATTTCAAATGATGGTATTTTAACTATTTCGATGCACTAATTCTACCACCAGCATGTCAAAGTTTGTGGTAGTAATCCGTTTTGTAACAGCGTACAGTGATTGCACCGATGCATAGGTTTGTTGGGTTGTTGAGGTCTAAAAGGTCTTTTGGGACTTCTACAATTCCATTTTTTCAGCTTGGAATTTTGACATCTAGTCATGTGCACCCATGCCCTAATTGGGACATCTTTGAAGCCAAACAATTCAACTTACCACATTAAATCATGTATTTTTTTGAAACCAGACCCCACAATATTTTAAATGTTGGTACTTTAACTGACTCTATTCACTTATTCTACCACCAGTTTTGTCAAAGCTTTGTCAAATTTGTGGTAGTAAATTGTTTTGTATGTTTTTTTATAGACATTGTACTTCAGGTATGAATTTACAGCTTCGGGTATATGCCACTGCCAAAAATCACCTACATATGTGTTCACCAACATCTAATTACAGTGATACAACCCATAAATGTGATTGACAGGTTGTTTGGAGGTTAAAAGGCCACTTTGGGAGGTGCACATTTTTTATTTGAAATTTACATCTGGTCATCCTGAGCCCATGCCCTATTTGGGATATCTTTAAGGCCAACCAATTCAATTTACCCCATCAAATCATATATTTTTGAAAACTAGACGTCCAAGGTTGTTTCAGATGCTGATATTTTAAAACTTTTCATGCCAGGATTTTTGGGAAGATTATTGTTTTTACATTTTTTGGACATTTCTTATAAAATGCTAATACATCAGGAGTCTTTTTGATATGTTTTGTGTTGCTGACTGAATTGATATTGGGTATTTAAGCAACACCAGATCAGCTTAGGAGTCAATCATTGATTGCTTACTGCAAACAGGTCCCACAATCACACAGACTTCAACATTCTGTTGGTACAGGCATAGATAATTGCTTTCTAAACTTGTTTAGCCTCATGATGTACCAATTATCATCAAGGGGTTAAACAAGGTATGATTAGCATTTTAAGCAGCATTGCCAGAAAATGTTGTTAAGGTTAAAAGTGGGCACATGTGTGAAACATACAGGTTCTCATTAATTCTAAAAGGTGCAGCTCATATAGTATTAGCATATTTAAACTCCACAGGAAACAATCAAGGACAGGGTGAAAGAGGTTACCTACAACAAAAGAAAAATTAAAAATTCTCTGGTTAACCATTGCAATGCCAGATATATCTATACTCAAAAAGCCCTACTTCAAATTACTATAAAACTTTTAATAATATCTTTAAAAATCTCAACCAAATCTAAACACCAACTTATAGTTGAGAGGTACAAAGATGAGGAAAAGAAAAATAATACCGTATTTGCTCAATTATAAGACGACCCAAATCTGAATATTAATTTAGGATAAAAAGAAAAAGCCTGAATATAAGACGACCCTAAAGGAAAAAAGTTTTACCAGTAAATGTTAATTCATCGAAACTTTTTTTTTTAATCAAAGCTATGATTGAGAAAAATATTTTGGTTTTATTTCCTTCTATTTTCCAACCTGCCCCCCAGTTATGCACATCTGCCCCAGAAATGCCTTATACCCCTATATGCCACTGTGCCCCATGATATGCCTTTTAACCCTATATGTCACTGTGCCCCATGATATGCCTTTTAACCCTCTAAATGTCACTGTGCCCCATGATATGCCTTTTGACCCCCTATGTGCCACTCTGCCTCCAGAAATGCCTTATACCCCTATATGCCACTCTGGCATTTAGAGGGTTAAAAGGCATATTATGGGGAAGAGTGGCATATAGGGAGGTTTAAGGCATTCAGGACACAGAGTGGAGTATAGAGGGTTAAAAAGGCATTTCTGGAGGCAGAGTGGCATTAATGGGGTTTTAAAGGCATTTCACAGAGCACTCTGCCTCCAGAAATGCCTTATGCCCCCCATTTAACACCCCCCCCAAACTTACCGGTGCTTCTGACTTCTCTGTCATGTAGCCGGGGCAGCGTGTGCGGGGAACTCTGATCTCTGGCAGCCGGGGAAGGTCTGCGCGATGGACGCAGACAACACCCGCTGCTAGCCACACCTCCTTCCTGCTGCAGCGGAAGTTGTCCACGCGAATCGCGTAGACATCTACACGCTGCCCCAGCTACACACCGGGGACTCAGAAGTACCGGTAAGTGGGGCAGGGGGGGGAGACAGGAGGATCCAGGTCCCCTGCAGCTGCGGGGGATCTGGATCTTAGTCGTCTCATAGTCAGACCTATTTGAGGTCTGATTATAAGACGAGGGGTATTTTTCAGAGCATTTGCTCTGAAAAAAACCTCGTCTTATAATCGAAAAAATATCCATCACCTGCTCAGTAAAGTAAATCTTCCTTACATTAAAAAAGACTTTATTACATTGCTCCTCGAGATCAGAGTAGATAAGCAAACGGCTGGAGAAGGTAAGCGAGCAGGTGGTGTGAAGGAGGCAGTGACAGAACTGGGGACAGAGAGACAAAAATTCATTTTTTGTGTAAAAAATTTAGTTTCAAAATAAAAAGAAGCCCCTCCAAAGGACAGGAAATGGAATTAGTTGTGCGAGAACAAATGAGCCTAAAATTAAAGAAAAAATGAGTCTAAACTTATTTTGGGCCTTGTGTATTTTGTTTGAACAATGCAGGCAACTAATGAAGTTAAATAACAGTATTTTATGTTAGATGTTCTTGAACTGCTGCTGCTGAAATAATGTTGAATGCTTAATGTTTGGTCTGCAATATCAACTGAGCTTTGATGGGGTGATTTATTAATTTATTATTTAACTGTACAGTTGCTCATAAAAAAGTTTGCAGTTGACAGAGATTATCATAAGATGCATTAATAGGAAGGGGTGGGTATAGTAAGGAAGGGGTGGGATCAACAGAAGGTAGATCGACACACAAGGGCCAGATCAATGTTATAGCCACATCTACCAATAAGGGTACCAAGGAAATCCTGCCCCCTGGGGTCAGAACATAAAGTCAATGACACTACCTATGACCCTATACATTTTTTTTTTTAATTTAGTGTGGCCTAATTTTTATTTTCTTTGAGTCATATGGATTATGTACAGGTTAGCCACTTTAAGATTTTGATTGATTTTGATTTTGGGTGTGATCATATTATGTTCTGATTTTTAATATTGTCCTTGTATAGGAAGATAGATAGATATATGAAAATATCAGTTGCATTTTAAAAATAATTTTAATGTGCAGCCAATGAGCTTTTCCGAAAACTTTTAAATTTAGTGATTTAGGTACATAAGTGTCTGTGATCACTATAAAAATTAAGCAGAAATCAGAAACAGAAAGTCACCAAGAGATAATAAATTGTACAGTGATGAGTAATTTAAGATAATGACCTAGTCCCTGGAACAACCACAAAAAGAAAGGAAACAACAAGAACACATGTAGTCCTTGGATCACCATGAAACATGAACTAGAAGGTAGTAAATAAGCATCTTAATGTAAATTAACATATGCCGTGCTGCACATCTTAAAGCATTTTGTCTGTAAAAATGCCTCTATCCTTTCAGTTAGGTTTATAGTACCATCTGTTTCAATTATACTTTGGTAGTGTGCTATAAAGTTAATAGAACTAGTTCTACAAATTCAATCTGAAACAATGGGGTTTTCACCTAACTTGAATTTCTGAAAGTACATGGCTGGGGTTTCAACATAATAAACGTTACAAGTGTTAAATTACTGTTGGAGCCCAACAGATGTTCCTTAATTCTTTCTCTTACATGCAATTTAACATTTTTGCCAAGCCATCATATTATTCAGATAATTATTTGGAGAAGACAAGAATTTTAAAAGGACTTTCCAGCCATCATATTCCCCTTAAAGAGTATGATAGCTGAGTATCCTCTTATATCATACCTTTTTTTTTGTATACAAATGCCGAGGGTTTATGTGTTTTCCCCGCTCCCAACTCCTAGTGATGTTTTCGACTGAATATATTTCCTGCTTACCAGTGCATGTGCGTGTTATACTCACCACCAGCCATCTGGTTTGCACAAGAGCCCCATGGGATCTAAATGAGAACCCATGACTGTATGCACAGAAACACTCCCACTTATTTTAGTAGGAGTGATTTCCTGCCAGTTATTGGCATTAAATGCTTATGGGGAGGGAGTAAGTATTCTCATTGGGAAATCTTACATAGTAGTATGTGTATTGGATTAGACTGTCCCATTAAGGGTATGCTCTTGAGCCAAAAGTAAATCTCTGCAAAATATATTTTTAAACATGCTTAGAATTTAGCTTTTTTGGACCAAACATTCGTTTTCGGGCAACAGATTTTCTTTTCCCGCCATTTGGTTCAGACAAATTTGGAGACCTAGCTATAATTCAGAAACAACACTTGAGGGGCGTTCCAAAGGGGGAGCAGCACCATCTCAAGGTTTAGGAAGAAATCAAGACTTGCATGCTCTTTCACTCATCACACTCTCTTGCACTCTCTCATTGTCCTCCTTCTCTACTGACTGCTTCCCTGTCTCTGTCTCCTTTTCTGCAGCTCTATCTCTTCTCTTGTCTCTTCTTGTTTATCTGTTTTCTTGTGTCCTTTTTCATCTGTTTCTTTCTTTTTCTGCTTCTCTGTCAATCTGACCTCCAGGCTGCATTCACAAATGGGCCGAGCCATAGGGACAACTTTCCCCCTGTAACTCCGATCGAGGGAACACATGCCCAGAAGCTCCACCCCTTTGCTCAAGGAGGTCAGATTCACAATGTGACCTTGGCAGGCACTGGCAGATAGGCACATCCAGCCTCATGATGCAGAACTGAATTTCCCCAATATTAAGAAAACAAAAACAAAAGAATTGATCATCATAGAATAACCACTGTCAACTTGCCCCAGGAGCAAAGCTGTGCTCACGTGTTCACATAGATGTTGGTTCATATCAGAATTGGTAGAATGTCCTTATACCTTACCTTACCTTAAGTGCACAATTACATCATACACTGACACCCACACACACACACATGCTAACACCAAATAACAACACATATACACTCATGCTAATACCATTCACTGACACTAACACCATACTGTAACAAACACACATACTTCTTTGCTGACCGCTTGTCTCCATCTTCTTGTTCTCCTACAGAATTAATAAGGGGATTGGAAGAAAAAAGTTAAAATTATATACACTGATAACATATGATAACATTATATAAATATATGCAGGGCCAATATAAAGAGCTCTTAATTAACAGAAATGTACAAAGAACAAGAGGTCACCGTCTGAGACTGGGAGAGCAGAGATTTCATAGACGACGAAGGAAGGGATTCACTAAGGACTATAAAGTTATGGAATTCACTGCCAAGGGAGGTGGTGTTATCAAATACATCAGATCAAAAGGGATCTGGATATTTTTTTTATAAAGGCATGACATACAGGGTTATAAATAGAATTAATATTTTTGTCACACTCAACTCTTCGTTGCCGCACGCACGCGAGCAGAGGACTGTTCGCGCGGCGGCGGCGGCGGCTTCCGTGCACCCCTTCGTTGCCACACGCACGCGAGCAGAAGACTGCTCGCGCGCGGCGGCAGCCTTCTGATACCCCTTCAGTGCCGCACGCGCTTCTGGGGATCCCATTAACCCCTCCGATGCGGGTGGTCGAATGTCCGACCACCGGCATCAGGGACGGAGGTCCGGAGCTGGGAGTCTTGCTTCTGCCGGGCATCGTATTGCCCGACGAAGCAGTGACTCCCAGCATCTGGTACTTACCCGGGCTCGGTCTTCAGCCATTCCTCCTGCTTGTCCTGTAGGGGGAATGGCCAGTCTGCCTCAAAGGCGGGGTTCTGGGAGATCCTCCAGTGCTATTGGGTCACGGGCTGGGAGGCGGAGCTTGTAATTTTGGCGCCGGTTTTAAATACCCCGGATATGCTTTGTCTGGTACCCTGTTGTGGTCTTTTGTTGCAGTTTTGATCCCTTACATTTGTACTTCTTGATATCTCTGGATTTTTGACCTTTTGCTTGCCTGACCATCCTTTGCCTGCCGATTTTGTACCATACCCGCTCCGTTACTGACCCGGCTTGTTGGACTACCCGCTCCGTTGCTGACCCGGCTTGTTGGACTACCCGCTCCGTTGCTGACCCAGTTTGTTGGACTACCCGCTCCGTTGCTGACCCGGCTTGTTGGACTACCCGCTCCGTTGCTGACCCGGCTTGTTGGACTACCCGCTCCGTTGCTGACCCGGCTTGTTGGACTACCCGCTCCGTTGCTGACCCGGTTTCTCTAAGTATATCGTACGTTTCTGTTTGGCTTTGCTGTATTGGCTCCGTCTTCCGTATCTGCTGTTCATATCCTTGTATCCAACTCGTTCCTATATTATCCGCTTACACCTAGCCTCCTCACTGTTGGGATCATCTAAGTCCCAGCTCCCTGTCACTAAGGGTTTCCTTTGGTGATAGGGTTCCGGGCAGAATAACTCCTGTGGTGTGCACTATCGTGTTAGTGGTCGTGACAATTTTAGAGCTTCTTGATCCAAGGAGAAATTCGATTGCCTTTTGGAGTCAAGAATTTTCCCCCCTGATGGCAGAATTCAAAGTAGCTTAATTAGGGGGGTTCTGCCTTCTTTTGGATCAAGAGTAGGAAGGTTAGGTAGAAGGGTTGAACTTGATGGACTTTTTTCAGCCTTAAATACTATGTTGCCTCGTTTTCACCATACTGTTTCCTTCTAATTTCATTCACCAAAAATCCTGCCTTCCCATCGGGCCTGGACTTTACCTATTTTAACCGGGCATTTGACGTTCCTAACTCAAAAGCACAACATATATTTCAGGACCCCTCTTTTCTGGATGTTGCCTCCTCAAGTTGGGATGGCCTCCCTCCTCTTTAGATCACTTAAGACTCTATCAGCTTCAACACTTCCTTACCACATAAAGCCCCACAATGTAGGGATCTTCCCCTGTTGAAGACAGACCTCAGACCGTATAACATCTTTATTAGGTGCTATTACAATTGTTAAATGAGGGTTTGCCTTTCTATACCAAATGTTGAGACAAAGACTTGGGGTTACAATCGACAGAAGAATAGTGGACAACAGCCATATCTAAGATGCAATGTTGCTCCATAGTTAACCGGTTGCAAGAAACATAATTTAAGCTTCTGTCTCACTGGTATCAAACTCCTTATGTCCCTCATATACCCAAGCACTGATCTCGCTGTTGGAGATGTGGAAACAAGTCTGGCATGCTGTTACATATATAGTTTTCTCCTCAGTTCTGTTTACTGCAGCATAACAATATTTTGATCTCAAAATACAAGAAATGTATCATCCATGCCACCAAGGCAACCAACTCTATAATACCTGTAAACTGGAGGTGATCCACAATCCCAAATCTGGCTTCTTGGTTTAGTAGAGTAGAGGAGGTTATTTGCAGAGCTGTCCATCTGGTGAGAGGTTACTTGTAGGGGGTCTGAGAACTTGGAATTGGGAGGTAATCGTGCACTAGAGCTAGCCCCCTAATTCTCTTGGCTTCTGTGGCCTCTACTGGACCAGTACACCAGGTATGGTCCTCACTCAATAGATACAGGTGGGGTCTTGGTGGTATTGCATCTTTCTATTAAAATTAGTAGTAGGGACTTAAGTCCCAATTTTAGGTATTGGCAAAGGTAGCATGCATTTTTTATTTGTTTATTAGTTTATTTTACTCTTTTATATGTTCTTTTAATATGTTTATTTTAACGTTTATGTTTTTATTAACTCTGACGCTGTTGGAGATCTGATAACAATCCGTCCTACGCCATGGCCTTGGCCTAGTAGTGGACTAGGTGTGAAAGAAACACCATCATATTTATTGTTTAACACTGTTTAAATTTTTACTGTGATACAATTCTGCACAATTAACAAAAAATGCTGGACCACCTGGGAGACATACAGTTAGGATCCCCAGGCTACTCCCACACACAAACAGAAACATATACTCACTAATATACTGACACACACAGTAAAATACTTATAAACACCAACATATGTACTTACACACACAGTAATATTCGAACATACTTACACATACTAGCATAATTAAACACACACATTAACACACATAGTTACATAAACTAACACAGACATGAACATACTTAAACACACATACTAACTTACACACACAATACTATACTTACACACACATACAGTGACATACCTTTATATATATATTTACATAGATATACCAACAGACGCACACATACACTAACATACTTAAACTAACATCCTTACTTATGCACACATACAGCATCATACTTATGATACACACACATATTTATTTACACGTACACACACACAACCTACTTTTGTTGGCTCAGGAGGGAGTATGACAGTACCAGCTCTTCTACTTCCTCAAGGTCTTACCACGCTATGTCTGAGTGCTGGCAATAATAACATATTCCATGTTGGGCCTGAGGAAGTGTGCCCTGCAGCACCAGCCTAGTGATATGTGTGGGAGGGGGTAGCGGGTGCTAGAAACTTGCTTTCCTGCAGCCATGCCTCCCTGTTCTTGTGAGTACCGGTCATACCTTCCTGATGATGGCTGAGTTAGAAGTGGTGCTAGTCCATGTAGGGGAACTAGTGGTAGAGCTAATCTGTGGCTGCTGCTGGAATGAGCAACAAATCTAATAGAGTGTCAGGACTTGGGCAAGCAGCTCGGGTAGGAGCCCAGTTGCAGGGGATACCAAGGGCTCTGTCTGTACCCCATCATGACTCGTAGGTAGGTACACACAGGCAAATAAAGACACAAGAGACTGGATAAATATGCAGTTAACAGTCTATATTGTAGAAAGCTGACAAGACAGGTAAGCAGAACACAGGACTGGTCTTGACTGACAATATGACTGGAAAAGGGCACAAGGCTGGAAAGCCCACAGACAGGGTACATGGCTGGAAAGCCCTCGAACAGGGCCCCGGACACATGGCAGGGTACTGGACACACGGCAGGGAGCCCTCAGGCAGGGCACACAGCAGGGAGCCCTCAGGCAGGGCACATGTATTCAGGCAAGCTGGGTTAGGACCAGAAATCGGAATCCAGGAGCAGAGTCAGAACAAGCCGGGATATTACCAGGAAATCACGATTAGCAGACAAATCAGGAGCCAAGAGCGAGGTCAGGACAAGTCGGGTCCAAACAAGTATAATTCAACAAGGAACAGCACAGGGCCAGGAAGAAGAGAAGCAGCAGAGCTGAATACACTACAATTAACAATTAACTGAGGTATTTAAAGGCAGGGCTAACTTCAAGATCACATGGCTCAGCTGTCCCAAATAACTAAACAGGTGCTCCTGGGAGGGAAGGGTGGCCACTAGTGACTGCAGGTAGGCATGGCAATGTATAAAATACACAGGGTCCAGGCAGGCAGGGTGAAAACCTCACACAGAGAAATAACTGTGTTGCTTGGCTCCTCCTAAGAATTATAATCTAAATCCAGGTCCTCGTCATTGATTTTGTTGGTGACCATAACCTTTTTTTTGTGCACAAGCCGATGTAAGACCCACTTCATACTTTTTTTCTGCTCCAAACATCTTCTGCTATCATCTGACAGTGCCTGTCCATCTTTACTTTGGGAAGTTGGGAACATTCCAGTGATGGCAGTGTTTGTGGTAGCACTAGTGGTGGTCGCAGAGGCAATGCTAGCTGTTTCATTCTTTGCTTTACCATAGAATAGCTTACAAGCAATCTCTACCTTTGATCTCACACCGGAACATGATCCCTCTGCGAGTCTTTGGTAGTAACTAAAATTGTACCTTACTTTGTTAGGTGAGGTGGATGAGATTTTACCACTACTAGAGCAAGGAATTGCTACTGGATGCAGCTTCGGTCTACTTGGGACTGGAATAACAGAAGTCATCTGACTACTTTTTCATACACACCTGCAGCCTTTTCTAACATCACATTCTAAATACATAGGCATTAATATGTAGTTGGTCCTTTCCTTTGAGGCTATAACAGCTTCTACTCTTCAGGGAACGCTTTCCACAAGATAGTGGTGTGTTTCTGTGGGAATGTTTACCCAAGTATCCACTAGAGCATTTGTGAGGTCAGGCACTGATGTTGAATGAGAATGCCAGGCTCATAATCTCTGTTCCAGTCCCTCACAAAGGTGTTCAATCAGGTCAGGGCTCTGTGCGGGCCAGTCAAGTTCTTTCACACCAAATTCATTCAGCCATGTCTTTATGGACTTTGCTTTGTGCACTGGGGCATAGTCATGCTGGAATACAAACGGACCTACCTCAAACTTTTCTCAAAAAGTTGAAAGAATAGCATTGACAAAAACGTCTTGGTATGCTGAAGCATTAGAAATTCCCTTCACTGGACGTAAGGGGCCTAGCTCAACCCTTGAAAAACAGCCCCATACCAATATCCCTCCTCCACCAAACTTTACAGTTGGCACAATGCAGACAGGCAAGTAATGATCTCCTGGCATCTGCCAAACCCAGACTCGCCCAAACAGAGAAATATGATTCGTCACTTACCAGAACATGTTTCCACTGCTCCAGAGTCCAGTGGCGGCATGCTTTACATTGTACTTGATGTTTATGTTCTGATATTAATGCCAGTGGAAGTTTGGAACTCTTAAGCTATCAAATCAGCAGAGCATTGGTGATTTTTAAACACAATGCCCTCAGCACTCCATGACTCTGCTCTGTGAATTTACGTGGTCCTCCGCTTTGTAGCTTAGTTGCTGCTGTTCCTAAATGCTTCCTCTTTACAATAATACCACTTACAGTTGACCATGGAATATCTAGCAGGGATGAAATTTCACAAACTTACTTATTTCAATGGTGGCATCCTATCCCAGAACCCCACTTGAATTCACTGAGCTCATCAGAACAACCCATTTTTTTCACAGATGTTCATAACTGTAGACTGCGTGGCTAGGTGCTTGATTTTATACATTTATGGCAATGGGTCTGAGTAAAACCTCTGAATTTGTCACGCACGCCGCGGTACCTACCTCTGACGCCAGGGCTGCCTCGCCTGGTCCCGACTCCTCCGGCGCTGCGGTCCCCGCCGTACGCACACGGCAGTGTCGCGGTCCCGCCTCCTCCACCTCGGCTGGGACCGCGTCTACCTGCCGTGAACGCGCCGGTACGTCCCCCACGCGTATCGAGGGGGACGCGGTTATGACGCGGCGTAGGTCCGCATCGAGCGTACCGCTGCGTATACAGCGTACGCAGCGTACGCAATCTACACAGAATACTCAGCCCATGCAGCGTACGCAGCACAGCTGTTTGCTATCATTCACCTATTTAAACGCCACTTTTCTATCCTGTCTTCACCCGTTCAAAGTGTAATACTTTTTGGGTGTGCTGATTGCTATATATATTCTCGATTTTCTTGTGTACCGACCTTTGCCTGTTTTTGACTACGATTCTCGCTACCTGCCTACGACCTCGGATCTGTTTACCCGTTTTTGCTCCTATTCTGCCTGCCTCGACCTCGGATACGTTTGACCTCGCTGCCTGCCTTTGCCCTTTTTGATTACGGACTGTATACTGGACTTCTCTACCGTGCTTATCTGCATAGTAGGATCCTTCCTCTCTCCCTGATCCCGTGACAGTTTTGAACGGGTTTTAAACATGGATCCCACGGATATGGCGCGGTTGCAAGCCCGCCAAGACCTACAGGACCAGCGTCTGGCGGCGCAGGCCACCCAGCTACAGTCCCTGGAACAGAAGGTGGATGCCATGACGGACTTGTTACGTTCTTTGACGTCTCTCCCAACTGTGGGAACACCCCATCACAGAGACGTTCATCACGAGGACACAGGTGCTGTTGCCAGGCTCCCTCTGCCAGACAAATATTCTGGAGATCCGAAGGAATGCCGTGGCTTCCTTAATCAATGCATGCTCCACTTCCGAAACCACCCCCAGGCGTTCCAGACATCCTCCAAGAGAGTCTCGTTCATCATTTCGCTGCTCAAAGGTGATGCCTTACTGTGGGCTTCTCCCCTCGTGGAGCAAGATTCATATCTCCTCGAGGACTGTCCCGCTTTCATGGAAGCCGTACGGACTGTTTTCGATGCGCCAGGTCGTAAAGAAACAGCGGAGTCTTCACTACTTGACATCCAGCAAGGCCGCAAAACCTTGGCTCAGTATACGGTGGAATTCCGCACCCTGGCCCATGAGACCAACTGGGAAGAGGGCGCTCTCAAAGCCGCCTTCCGACGAGGCCTCAATGAGAAGATCAAAGACGCCCTCGTCTTCCATGATACCCCTGCGGATCTTGAGGATCTCATAGCCCTATGTCTCAGAGTGGATAAACGTATCCAAGAAAGGGCGAACGAACACTCCCGTGGGAAAAGACCAGGACCGCTCGCCTCCGGCTACACAAGGCCTCCGGCTGCCACATCTTCCTCCTTCGTGGTCGACGAACCCATGGAAATAGGGACAGTGCGCCACCTCACTGAGGCCGAAAAGAAACACAGACGGACACAGGGGCTCTGTCTATACTGCGGCCGAGCTGATCACCTGTTGTCCTCCTGTCCCAGCAAACCAGTAAAAGACAACGCTTAGGTTGCACCGGAGAAGGCAGCCTAAGCACACGTCCTTTTTCTTCTCCTCCCACTACACGCCTGACGGTGCCCGTCTCCATCCGTTGGGAGGAACACGTAGCCACCCGCACCTTCATAGATTCCGGGGCTGCGGGCATATTCATGGATCACCAGTGGGCGAAGGAGCAGCACATACCGCTTCGTACCAAGACAGCTCCCTCTCTGGTTGCTTCCGTTGATGGCTCACTTCTGGGATCAGGACTCGTGACACAGGAAACCGTACCTCTCACCTTACTGGTAGGGATAACCCACCAGGAACAGCTCACGTTTGAGATAATCAAGTCTTCTCATGCCCCTCTAATCTTGGGACATCCCTGGCTGCGACAGCACAACCCACACATCGATTGGGTAAAAGGAGACATACTAGCGTGGAGTAATTACTGTCAAGAGTCCTGTGTCATGCCTTGTCGACGACTCAATCTCGTCCTCGAGATCACACCCACAGATCCCAAAACCATAGTACCTAGACACTACTGGGATTATCTGGATGTATTCTCCAAAAAAGATGCGGAGAGGCTACCACCACACCGTTCCTACGATTGTGCTATCGATCTGTTGCCTGGAACCGATCCGCCACGGGGACGTACTTATCCCCTCTCCGAACCGGAGAACAAAGCTCTGGAACGATATATCCAAGAAAGCCTGGACAAAGGCTTCATCCGCCCATCCTCTTCTCCTGCTGGAGCTGGATTTTTCTTCGTGGCCAAGAAAGAGGGTTCCCTACGGCCATGCATCGATTATAGGGGGTTAAACCGTATCACCATAAAGAACCGGTAGCCCTTTCCTCTCATCACAGAGATCTATGACCTCCTGAAAGGAGCCAAATACTTCACCAAGCTAGACCTCAGGGGTGCTTACAATCTGATCCATATCAAGTCCGGGGGTGAATGGAAAACGGCCTTCAACACCCGCTTCGGGCACTATGAATATAAAGTCATGCCCTTCGGGTTATGCAACACTCCTGCAGTATTCCAGTCCTTCATAAATGACGTCTTCAGGGACATGCTCTTATCTCATGTCATCGTGTATTTGGACGATATTCTCGTTTATTCTCCAACACTCGAAAAACATCGACACCACCTACGAGCTGTTCTACAAAGGCTAAGGGAGAACGGGTTGTATGCCAAGGCAGAAAAATGCATATTCGAGAAGACACGTCTGCCCTTCCTTGGCTATATCGTCTCCTCCGAAGGGCTTCACATGGATCCTGCCAAACTCGAGGCCATCACAGCCTGGCCCCTCCCTAGAACACTCAAAGCCGTCCAAAGGTTCCTGGGCTTTGCTAATTATTACAGGCGATTCATCAGAAACTATGCTACCATAGCAGCCCCTATTACCGCCTTGACGAAAAAAGGAGCCGATCCGTCTCAGTGGTCCACACACGCCCGACAGGCGTTCGAACGGCTAAAACAAGCCTTTGTCTCAGCTCCCCTGTTACGTCGGCCGGATCCTACCAAACAGTTTCTCCTGGAAGTAGATGCATCCGAAACCGGAGCAGGGGCTGTCCTATCGCAACGTCATGATCAAACCACAAAATATCATCCATGTGCCTTCTTTTCTAAGGGTTTTTCCGCAGCCGAACGGAATTACGACGTCGGTAACCGTGAACTCCTAGCCATCAAAATGGCACTTGAGGAGTGGCGCCATCTTCTAGAGGGTACAGAACAACCCGTGATCATCCTAACAGACCACAAGAACCTGCTGTATATCGAGAACGCCAAGAGATTAAGCCCTCGACAAGCACGGTGGTCGCTATTTTTCAACCGGTTCAATTACTATATCACCTACCGACCAGGCTCCAAAAACATCAAAGCTGATGCCCTCTCTAGACAACACGATAACCACAGGGATCAGCACATCAACGAACCCACCATTCCATCCACACGTCTTGTTGCCAGTCTGTCCATACGCACGATGAGCAGGATCCGTATGTCCCAAAGGGCCATCCCGCCTTCTGAACGTCCTCCTCCGGGGCGTCTCTACGTTCCCCCGGTCTTCGTACGGATGTTCTTCACTGGGGACATAAGTCCTTTCTCGCTGGTCATTCTGGGTTCCGGAAGACAGAATACCGCATCCGCAGGTCATTCTGGTGGCCATCACTCACCAGAGACGTCCGAACATATCTGGCCGCCTGTCACACCTGTGCATGCCAGAAGACCTCTCGGAGTCGACCTCAAGGTCTCCTGCATCCTCTTCCCGTTCCCACGGCTCCCTGGACACACGTGTCGATGGACTTCATCGTGGATCTCCCCAAATCACAGGGTAACACGACTGTCTTGGTGGTCGTCGACCGTTTTTCTAAGCAAGCTCATTTCGTCGCCTTACCACGCCTGCCATCCTCTTCACAACTTGCCGATGTTTTTATCAATCACATCGTCCGTCTTCACGGTCTTCCGCTCCACATGGTGTCCGATCGCGGTACACAATTCATATCCCGCTATTGGAGACACCTCTGCCAGAGACTCGGAATACAACTCCACTTATCGACTGCTTATCATCCGCAGACCAATGGACAAACCGAAAAGACTAACCAAACACTCAAACAATACTTGCGAATGTTCAGCAACGATAGCCAGGACAATTGGTCGTCTCTCCTGCCGCTCGCAGAGATGACCTATAATGGCTCTCTGCATGAGTCCATTGGATGTACCCCGTTTTTTGCTGCCCTGGGCTATCACCCTGTCATACTGCCTCCTCCGTCTTCTCGTTCCTCCTCCATGGTACCCGCGGTAGACAAACGTGTATCTGACATGGACGCTCACTGGAAGAAACTCCGGGAGGTTCTCCTGAAAGCCCAACTTCGCTATAAACGCTTTGCTGATGCCAAGAGGACTCCACCTCCGGACTATCAAGTGGGCGACCGTGTCTGGTTATCTACGCGACACATCCGTTTGCGGCAACCTTCCCGGACCCTGGGACCTCGTTTTATTGGCCCTTTCCGCGTTCGTGCCAAGCTCAACGACGTGACGGTGTCCCTTGCCTTGCCACCTACCATGCGGATTCCGCGGTCCTTCCATGTCTCCCTGCTGAAACCCTATGTATCCAATCAGTTTACCGTTCCATTCAAGCCTCCAGCCCCGCTTGCCGTCCATGGTCATGAGGAATACGTCGTCGACAGAATCCTTGATTCACGTAGGGTTCGTAACGGCCTTCAGTATCTCGTGGCTTGGAAGGGGTACGGTCCTGAGGAACGGACGTGGGTGCCTGCTCGCTTCGTTCATGCTCCCCTTCGTGTCGCTCGGTTTCACGCGCTCCACCCTCTTCGTCCGGCTCCGTCTCGCTCGGGACGCGCTCCTGGAGGGGGGGGTACTGTCACGCACGCCGCGGTACCTACCTCTGACGCCAGGGCTGCCTCGCCTGGTCCCGACTCCTCCGGCGCTGCGGTCCCCGCCGTACGCACACGGCAGTGTCGCGGTCCCGCCTCCTCCACCTCGGCTGGGACCGCGTCTACCTGCCGTGAACGCGCCGGTACGTCCCCCACGCGTATCGAGGGGGACGCGGTTATGACGCGGCGTAGGTCCGCATCGAGCGTACCGCTGCGTATACAGCGTACGCAGCGTACGCAATCTACACAGCGTACACGGCGTACTCAGCCTATGCAGCGTACGCAGCGTACGCAGCGTACGCGGCGTACACAACGTACGTAGCGTACGCTGCACAGCTGTTTGCTATCATTCACCTATTTAAACACCACTTTTCTATCCTGTCTTCACCCGTTCAAAGTGTAATACTTTTTGGGTGTGCTGATTGCTATATATATTCTCGATTTTCTTGTGTACCGACCTTTGCCTGTTTTTGACTACGATTCTCGCTACCTGCCTACGACCTCGGATCTGTTTACCCGTTTTTGCTCCTATTCTGCCTGCCTCGACCTCGGATACGTTTGACCTCGCTGCCTGCCTTTGCCCTTTTTGATTACGGACTGTATACTGGACTTCTCTACCGTGCTTATCTGCATAGTAGGATCCTTCCTCTCTCCCTGATCCCGTGACAGAATTTAATAATAAAGAGGTGTGTCCCAATAATGTTATCCATATAGTGTATTTTGCGTTCTCAACAACACTAGAACACACTGCGTGGAGTGCGCCCATTGCACAGTCTCCTGCCCTGCCTAATTTGTCCCAATATTGAATTATTAATAAATTCTTGTTTTGCATTGTCCACAAACTAGAGGTTTTGCTCGTAGAGTAAATGTGCAACCCAATTTCTACAAGTACAACACTCTGCGTGTTACAAATTACACGGTTCCTTTGCTCTGCCTATTTTGTCACCAATATTTAATTATCCATAAATTCTTGTTTTGGGCTGTCCATAGACTAGAGGTTTTGCTGGTAGTCTAAATGGGCAACTGTTTTAATAAACTCTACTCAAGAGCAGTATTTCAACAACTAAAACTCAGACACACTGTGCAGAAGCACAGTCCAATACCTAATTTTGTCACCAATATTTCCAATGAATATAATAATAGTTTTGCGTTGTCTACTTTACTGAAAGTGTAAATGTTTAGCTCTTACTTGTTTCAAAATTAGGCCACATCATCTTAATCATTTTTAATCTAGAAATAAATAGAACCCCATGTGTTTTCGTTATAAATATCAAATGTATAGTTGAAAATCTGCTAAAGTCTGAATGCCTGTTTCAGATTTGTGTGTAAACCTGTTCATGGTAATATATTGATATAAGCACAAAAAGGAAGATAAAAAAGAAAATTATTGATGTCTAAGTGACATGGGTAGCGCATTTTATAGATAAGAATCTTTTATTGTTTCACTTTAAAGCAACACTGTCCTGTTATGTGATACATATAATAGCAGTTCTGAACACATACATTTATAATGGAATTCATTAATGTCTCAAGATGGTAATGTGTTTCTCTAAATGTGCCATCAGTATTTTTTTATTGTCAATTTTCTGGTCACTACTTTTTGGAGATATTTACAGCAACTACGAAACACTCACAGCTACAAATCATGTTGGCTAAAGAAACATTTCATGTACAAACATGTCCATAGAAATGCATTGCAAATACATTTCTAGACCAATTTGATTACCCATATATTAGCTACATTATAACATATTTAATAAGATACATTATCTCAAGATAAGACTCAAAAAAAGAACTGCGCACACAACTGTAAATACTTTTTGTACTTGGTGTACTGCTCCAAAGATATAAAACAACAAGCTTGTCCCACAATGAAACACAGTGTTATCAATGCACAATGTGCAATTTCTGAAAACATCAGGGAGAACTGGCAGCTTCTGGCAAGTAACTTACAGACTGGCACACATACTTACACACACACACTCACACTTACACAAACTTACACATGCTAACACACTCATGTTGACACACACAGACTGAGATAAACTCACTCTCACAATAACATACACTCTAACACACATCCCTTATCACGCATTTATACATACTTAGCAGACTTATGTAATCAAATTTGTGCCAATTTGGCGATTCTTACAAAGCCCTGAAAACAAGGCCTGCCCTCCTACCAATTGGACTAAAATGAAGCAAAAAGCTCAGAATTTGTGTCCAACATACAGTCACACTCTCTCACACTCTGACTCTCTCAAACTCATTCTAGTTCATTCTCTCTTATGCTCTTATGTTTCTCTACCTGCTTCTGCCGATCACTACCGCTTCTGGCTCTTCTTCTTCTATCTTCTCCCTTCTCTTCTCTCATCAATCTTCAATCCTTAATCTTTCTTTGTCCGCATCTCTGCCGACATAACCCGGCAACTTCTGCCAAAATGGTGGCGCTGCGGTGCCTTAGGGCAATATGGCATCACTTGCAGTGATGTCCTCTTCTCCGATTGGAGGATTGAGGAGTTGATATCACCACAGCGCCACCATATTGCTCTTAGTTCACCACCGCACTGCCATTTTAGCAGACGTTATGTCTGCGGGCGAAGAAAGGAGATTAAGAATTGCCGGGCAGAGAAGGTAGGGAAACATTTAGAGAACGTGTGAGAGAAATTGAAGGAGAATAAGAGAGTGAGTGAGAGTGAATAAGAGTGAATGTGGGCACTGGGCAACCAATTTTGTTCCCAAATTAAAAATGCCCCTGGATTTTCAGCCAAACTGAATGGGCAGGGGATGAAAATCGTTACTTGAAAACGAATGGGACCAAAACGATTTGAAAATTTGTCCGAATTGTTTTTGGCCCATTTACACATGTCTAATATTTAGTCATGCTAACACACATGCACACTAACACACTCATGCTAACACACATACACACTAATGCTAATAACACTCACTCATTCACTTCATTCATTCACCCATTCAGCCTCCTGCACCCCCTTAGCTCTCTTGCAGATTTCACTGGTCCGAGAGCCAGCCAAGGATGTCCACGCAGACATCTATGCGGCCTGAAGGCCTCCTAACAGAGGACCGCAGCTTACTGCTGTGGCACCCGCACACCGTGTGAGAAAACTGTCTTTTCCCGCCCAGGGGGAGGTTTTTTGGTTAGGGTTACTTTAATTTAATTTAATTACATTTTTTCTATGGGTGGTCCTCAGAGGGTTTGTAAAGACCAATGGTATGTATGGTAATTCACTGCCTATTAGTAAGCACTAATTCAGTGTGAAATGCACCACAATCTGGTATTCGCTGAATAGTCCAACTATAAACGTCTTTCTTTGGATGAATATACTTTCTAAGTTGCAGAGTACTTTGTTTTCATGCTTTCTGTACAAAATTCATAACCAGATATTATTTTGGACATGGAGCCTATTCTGTATTTGTTGTTAAAACAAAAATACTTTATCAAAATGCTAAATGTTGATTTGCATTTTAATATAGAAGGATTAGGTAAGGGGATTGAAAATGTCCTCAAATACTTATTTGGAATATTATTTTCATTACTTTGTAATACTATTTGATTATGCTATTTAAGGAGTGCTATGGTAACATCATTTCAGGTCTCAAGTGACATAATTGCTGAGCAAACTTTACTAAGCATATTGTTAGAGATTTTCTTTACTTCAAAATGTATTCAATATTCAATGATTTCAATCAAACTTTAAATACTCTGCATGTTGCATGGTTAAAGTCCAATGTCTCCTTAGATACTAGTGACTTTCACATCTTTGTATCATATCATCTATAATTCTTCATTGATAAATATTAGTGACTATATAATATATATAATAATGGAAGTCTTGCTCCACGGGGCTGTATGTGCCTATTATCTGCCAGTGTCTGCCTGGCCAGAAAACTAAATTTGTTGCCCCAAAATAAACACGGCAAAAACGAAATGAAAATTTTGTCTGAATCGATTTTGCTTGGATGATTTCTATTGTAAGGAGAGAAAGTGGAAATCAAATTTTGTGATAATCTAATTTTATGGTTTTCATTGAGGTGTTTAAAAATAACTATTTTAACTGAATCCTTGTCACTTGAGACTTGGAAGGAACTTGAATAAAGTGTTTATTTATGTTTATCCTTGTGCAAAAACAGACTTAAGTAGAATTGATGATTTTTTCTGGGACTAGAAAAAAAAGAACAAGCAAAAAAGTTATAATTATACATTGTATCTCATGGAGGGAACTGTATCCCTTAAGCTGACTCATTTTCTATTATCTGTGTCTTCTAATAATGACAATTGTACAACTAATTATACACTTACAAAATTTTTGTGTGCTAAGATATACATTTAGACTTTTTTGTGTGTTTTGGCATCTCCAACTGTATTTATTTCTTAAAAAGGGATCAAATATTGAGCCTTTATTTTATTGCATTTTTATCCATTCTGTTATCCAGTTCTTAGTAGGATTTTTTAAAATGCAACATATACTCTCTAGAGACTGGTAAAGTAGAAATGATGTAACCTACAACAAGCATTAACATGCATGTATATACCTTTGGCCAACAGATAGGGAATTCATTTTATAGCTCCAAAGGTAGAGGCCAAGTTTGGCATGATGTCTAGGACCTATTGGCATCTTAATTTGTCACTTCAATGCAAACTGAACAATTAATATCTTTAGCATTAAAGCACCCAATATGAACCAACCTGAGTTTAAATTCAGATCTGTGCTAATGAATAAATCTTAAATATTTGTCCCAATACACAGATAAACAAAACTTATGAAATATAAAAACCTACATATCAGCCACTTTAAATACTTCCAAATTTTTGCCTCCTCCTACATCATACTTTCTTCCCTGTTTGTGCTTAAGGTGTTACAAAAACATCTCTGGTAGAATGAACATAGTTGTGTTGAACATATACTGTACATACTGTATGTACTTGGAACACACTCCTGTCTTTTGCTAGAAGACACAAGGCCATGGTCTAAAAGTAGAGGATCAGAGGCTTAGATGTAATGTAAATGTAAGTAGCAGAAATAGTCTTGAAGCAGAGGTGTTAATAAATGGAGGGAATCTCATGTGACAGCTATAAAGTAAGAGTATGGACCAAGTTTGATTTTTTACAGCATGAAATGGAATATTAGATGGGATGACTGGTACTTATTTGTGATAAAAATATGTCTTTCCATGTTAAAAGCTTCCAATAGAATAAAGACCAGTTATGCTTATAATAAAACACACATGCCAGGAGTTTGTAGTGACCTTAATCCCGTCAGAACGAAGGTATGTTTACACTTGTGGACATAAAAGTGTTATGTTCTTCTTCAATCATAATGTTTGTCTTTCTCATTTAGTGTACCAACACAAATTATATATATTCTTTTCGGACAAACAGGGCTTTCTTACGATGTTATTTTTATATACTTCATCATTTAATATGAAAAATTTATTAAAAAAATAAAAAGTTTTTAAAAAAGTATTTTTTATAGTTTTTGCCTCTTATAAAGTGGAAATGCAGGAAGAGTTGTGAGTATTTTTTGTTAAAATACTAATCACTAGCTAGATTATACTTATTATCTTAGGTTATGAATTCCAATTTATTAAAATATATAATTGAATTTTACAAAATGAATAAAGGGAATGGTAATATGGCAATATGCAAAGGATTAATGTCCCATGGACACTGCTTGTAACAACATTAAAGGTCAATCTTTATCTTAAATACTTTAAACCCAGTATTACCTGATATGTTGATTTTCTTCCCTAGTACTAATTTACATTGCTCTTTACCAATTAAAAGTCAAAGAATGAGAAGTTTATCAGCCCACATATTTTTTTTATCATTTTATGGCATGTTAAGATAAAAAAAATTGTCAAAATAAACAGTCCAGAGTGTTTCTTTAAAATTGCGATTTAATTTTTAGAACATACACATAAAATTAATAGTCTCAAATTAATTTTTTTACAAAAAAAATTAATTAATTTACAAAAAACATTATATTTTTTTCAGAAGGTTAATTATTCAAAATCAATGGCATAGCTAAATCCAAAAATGGGTAAACTGAACATAAAAAGCATACATATAAAAAAGCAAAGAGATAAAAGCAGAAAGCGAAACTAGGGAAAAGACCACTAATTAAAGACTTTTGGCTTAATGTAGAGGTAGCTATTTCATTATGTTTTACTGTTTATTCCATGCATGAACCAAGGGCTTAAAGCTTGAAAAATTATAATAACTTTAATTAGTATATCCTGTCCAAAAAATGTTACGGTCAAAGAGCTTTAAGAATAGTTAAGGTTGGTGAGAAACATTTTTAACACCGACAACATTAAAATACAGGGCTTCTTTATCATCCAACATTTTAAATACAACACAAAGACATAATTAAAGGTGTATAACTTAGGTATGTATATGCCTTCAAAAATGGAAGGCTCTTTAAATTTTTCCACCAACATATATTATACGTTATATTATATTTCCAAGTTATAGTCATCTGTATACATTAGTAATGTATTAATTAGTAATAAGTTAGTAATGATTTACTAATAATTTGTTGATAGTGATCCCAGTTAACTGACAGAAGTATTGTCAGTAGATTTTCTTTACAGGGGGTGCCTCCACTTGGATTCATTTCTTTGGGCAGCTGTAAAAACAAACAATAAAACTTCATTGTTTTATGCACACGTTTACAGTACATCCAAATTGTCACGAATAGTAAGTATGCTTACAATGCACATAACATTACAAAACGATGACATGATACACTGCCATAACCATATGTACACTGAAAGGAACATTTGTACCATGTGAGTTATCAAAACTGATCTTGATGCATGACTAGCTATGTTATGTGTCTAGTAGTCAAAGAGATATCTATTACATTACCATACTGTGATTCAACATTCATGGTTTTGAAATAAGTGCAATAGCCAGAGTTACAACAGTTATAGTCCTTGAACAAACGTCCATTTTTTGTGAGGCATATAGAAAATATTGTAACAAGTTAATAAAGAAATACGAAAAAAAGGTAAATACGGGTACAAAATGAAAATGTTATTAAAAAAAATACTAATACAAGATAAATGTTGATATATAAAAAATATGTCTCCATCGAAATAGAAATACATATAGGCATGAAGTGCACTCATATTGACTGGCAGCAGTTAGGTCATTTGCAAGCATAATATTAAGAAAAATTCCCATTATTGCAGTTTGAATTTTTCCAATATATTTATTTAGCTTTCTGCCTTAAGAAAATAGACATGTTAGTTTATTTTTATTACTTAACAAAATGCAAAGTGAGTGGAGAGAAAAAAAATCAATATCAAATCAATATTTGGTGTTACTACCCTCTGCCTTCAAAACAGCATCAGTGTTTAGGGACCTCGGCTGGTAGGAGAACTAACCACAGTTGTTCTGTGGATTTAGGTAGCCTTATTTGCTTCTCTCTCTCTTCATGTAATCCCAGACAGATGTTGAGATCAGGACTCTGTCGGGCCATACTATCACTTCCAGGACTCCTTGTTCTTCTTTACGGCGAATATAGTTCTTACTGACTTTGGATGTAGATTTGGGGTCATTGTCATGCTGCAGAATGAATTTGTGGCCAATCAGATGCCTCCCTGTGGTATTGCAGATTGATAGATAAGTATTTGCCTGTACTTCTCAGCATTAAGGAGACCACTAATTCTGACTTAATCCAAACTCCATTTGCATAAATCAAGCCCCAAATTTCTGGGAAACCTCCACTATGTTGCCTGCAAACACACATTCCTGCACCGCTCTCCAACCAAATATTTTGATTTATCATTCCAGAGCACCTACTGACATTTTTCTTGTGTTTTTGTGAATAGTTGAGTTGCTTGGCCTTGTTTTCACATTGGTGGGATGGTTTTTTGGTTGCAAGTCTTCCATGAAGATCACTTCTAAAAATACTTTTCAAGACAGAAGTTGGGTGTACCAGGTACCCACTGTTTTCTGCCAATGCTAAACTGGTGGCACTGCTGGACATCTTCCAGTTGTGAAGGAGAGTAAGCATGATGTGTTTTTCATCTACTGTACTATGTTTCCTTGGCTGACCAATGCATATACAGTATTCAACATTCACTGTTTTTGTACTTATTCAAAAGACCTTGGACAATGTTGCAGTTTATTGTTAGCAAGTTTTCCAACTGTATTCTTTTGTATTCTTCATCCTTTTTAAATTATTCAAAAATCATATGCCATTCAAAAGAGATGTACGCAATGCTACAATTTGTATTCTTTATCTAGTGACTAGCATTAAATGTGCCCTTTTAGTAGGCATAAAATGAGAACAGTTAGAGAAGACAGCGTATAAGCATTTGAGCTAATGACAGTTTTATTAAAACACATTTTATCAAATGTTCGGCTCCTTTTGAGAGCAGAGGTGAAAAGGGATATCTTGCAGATTTTGGCAGCATATACTAAATATTTTTTTCCATGGTCATTTTTTACACAGATTTGATGTGCATTTTAAGACTCCCCTTTTATCCACTGCATACAGAAGACATGGTGTGAAAAATATATCATTTTTACTATATGCTACAATTATATATCCTTTTCACATAGCTACACAACTTAGAAACCAATAGTTATATTTCATATTATCAAACATATTCAACATCCAGAGAGAGAGAAAAATGATTTCTTCCACCTTGTAGCTTCACCTATTAGCTACCATGAATCAGAATCTGGACATAAAATGTAATGTATTCTCTTTTACTATTAAGTCTATTTCACTGTCTATAATTGAGGTAAAAGACCTCATTCAACTGTTTGAGCTGGTACATTGTGTTTTACGCAGAAAACCTTTAATTTATTTATTTATTATTTTTGTTCACATATTAAATAATAACACTGACACTTTCACATGCTGGAGACATAAATAGTTACTGATGGCAGTGTATTCTGCAACAAATGTTTTACCACAGCAAAAAAAGAGATTTATAACTGCAGTAAATGTTCTAGCTCCCAACTGGCGGTATTCAATTTGTGAAAAGCTGGGCTATGTGCTTTGTGTACACACACATAAAATTTACAAATACACTTTGAGTAGTGCATTTAAAATGTATGTGTGTGCCTTTAAAAGTATAGTTTCAGTGTTTAAAAAAAATGTATTTAGAGCATGACAAGAAAAAAAACACAATAACACAAAAGTAAGCACAAAAGTATTTTACACTAATTAAATGTACCGTATATTAGATTTATAAATTTTGAAAATTTTGAATATGCACTGTATCATCACATTATGACCATCATTAACTATAAAAGAGACTTTGTTTGTTTCTATAACTAGACTTGGGCGCCAGCCAACTCTTCGCGTTCGTCTTTGTGGGGGGGGAAATCTTCGTATTCCACAAATTTTCGCCAGTTCTTGTGTTCGGTTCGGGTGAATATTCGTGTGCATTCTTCGTGTTCGTTTTTTTCTTAGGTTTTTGTAGAAGGGGTTAATACGGGGTTAACACGGTCCACACTAAGCAGCAGCTTTGGTGCTAGGATTTTAAAGGTACGTACGAGCGACTCTATTGGTCGCACGCAGGGGCCTCATTGGTTGATGGCAGACGAGCCCCCTGCTGGCGACCAATATAATCGCTTGTACAGACTTTTAAAATCCTGGTGCCGCAGCTCCAAGAGTTAAAGGTCCGTACGAACCTTTAACTCTTGGAGCGGGCCCAGGCCAAGTTCCGCCGTCAGGAGTTAAAGGTCTGTGCGGGCGACTCTATTGGTCGCCTGCAGGGGCCTCCTCTGGCATCAGCCAATTGGTATTTTTGTAATGTACAGTATCTGCAGAAACAGAAAGGTTGGAATACAGCACTCACTTGTGAGATGGTGCACGAGCCAGGGTACCACCAAGTCCTTCAATAAATCCAAAATGATTTATGCACCTTAGGTAAAATATAAAGAGGGGGTGATTGAGTTAATATTCTTAAACAACATGAAGCATGGTGGATTTATAATTGGATGCATTATTTCCAAATGGACTCAATAGGGAATCGGATTCAATGCCATTTTTGTGAGCCTACGGCCAAACCATCCTGAATACACCACGATCTTGTCTGACCTTGGGGGCTAAGCAAGGTTGGGCCTGGATGGGAGACTACTTGGGAATATCAGGTGTCGTAGGCTTTTTAATTTGTGTGAAAGCCATGCTCGAATATGAGATATTTAGGATGATTATCAATTTAATTATTTTGGAAAAATATATTTTTACATAATGACATTCTTGAATATATTTAACAACTTAAGCATTATCCTTTATCTCTTTTACATTCTGTTTATTTCAGCTCGGCTGATGGTTATTCCGGGACGCAGCTGGTCTAGTAGGTTTATTTAATGCTTCTTTGTAGCTTTTTGAGATTATGAAATATTTGACTGGTGCAGCTGCGTTGACAGACCGATCTTTAATATCGTATATTATTATGCTACAATTTTGTTATAGTAACATTTCAAGATTATATAGTGTCTGTATTTGTAGTACAGTGTTGATTTTAAACTTGTTTACACTTTTTTGGTATGATAACACAGATATATATTTGTAGTATATTTCTCACAATTGATACCTTCACTTTCTTATTTATTCAGATTTTTAATATAATGATAATATATTTATCTATCTATACACATTGACTGGCTATTTTTATATATAGACTGGTCAGTTTGCCTTAAATTGTTATGTAGAATCGGGTGTGTCCAAATGACTTGTTTCGCATAAATATTTCAGCATGTGCACTTATGTTTCTAAGGCTTGAGAAAGACCTCTGTGTCGAAACGTTGCCTGTGTGAAATAAACTCACCTCACCATTTGAGTGCTGAGCCTCTGCTTCTTTTATTTATTATGTACAGTATCTGAGCTTGTGCCAATACAATTTCATTTTAAAGCGGTGCAATATGTTTACATCAGTTCCGATGTGTTTTTCCTGTGCCCATTATTTGCTGGATAATGCAGACCTATTGCTATTTATTACACCATTTATAATTATTTTGATATTTATTTCCTTTGGTAAGCTACAGATAGACCATAAAAACTTTTTTCTTCAGTACATTTTTTCCACAGTATTAAATATTTTAGACAGATTTGTTTCTTGTGTTCTAGTCACTTAATGCTAACATGACTCAAGTAACTGGGAGTAGTTAGCATTTTATATAGGTGCTGGATTTTACAGTGTATTACAAAAGTAAATATATATATATATATTTTATTCTTATATACATCTTATTTCAACATCATTAAGTTTGTTTACTTAGTGTTTTAAGATGTAAAATTTCAGAAAATTTACAAAAAAAATTTTTGAGCCACACGGGATGCATTACTAACATACTATTGAAATTCTGCAAAGGGATACATGCTTTTGTTAACTGCTTTGCATTAAATTGCATATAATATATGTTGCTTTTAAATCAAAAAGTGAAAGGTTCCTATATATGGGTGCAGTATGTCAACATGTTAGCAGACATAATAGTTATCAACAATTTTTATTAATATCTGGCCATAGGATTTTTTTTTTTTTAATATAAATTAAGTCTAAAAAAGAATGTTGATGACAATAGCATGCATTATTTTTATCTACAGAAGGACAAGTCTACATATGTTATAATTAATCACAACATTTACAGCAAACTAATGTTTTTGGATACATATTACTTTTCTGGGAAATATTAGGAGCTTGAATTTATCATTTATCACATAATTTATATTTCATTTAATATTTTCTTACAGCATTGGCTATACTTCCTTGAGGATCTTTTAAATTGTAATGTTCACCAACCAATGGATATTTATCTTCAAAATGCATAATAGTAAAATGAGAAAAAGCTTAAGGGCTTAAAAGTCAGGTAAAAAAAAAGTAACAGTGATTAAAATTTGATTAGATAAAATTGCTAGCACACCTAAAATAATTCCTTAGGTATTTACTTTTTGAAGATAAACAAGGAAGCACAAAATTTACATATTTATGTTTAAGAAAATGCTAGAATATTTGAAAATAAGTATTTTGGTAGAAACATCAGAAACATACACTAAACCAGAAGAATATCCCAGCATTACAGTAAAATACTAATGTGAATGTAGAACGTTATAGAATCAAAAGCAGCATATTCTGCTCTATGGCTGCTCCCTGGTGCACTATTAAAATATATTTAAAACCTGCTTAGAATTCCCTTAGTGCTCAGATTGGTTAGTCTACTCAGAAAAAAATCTTTAGTGCATTCTGCAGAGAAGCTTTTACAGTTTACACATGTTGCATATGACCAACAGGTATCCAAGGCTAACAGTGTTTTGTTGGAACTGTCGTGTCACTGGTTTACGATGATCTGCATCCAATGGTAAAAGTAAACTGCATCTACTCAAGCATGGGTAATGTCCAACAGAAGATTATGCTCCTGAGTTTTGCTGTTGGACGACACACTCACGTTGGAATGAGCCTACCCCTAAAGATAAGTAGTTGATTGGTTTCTCTGAAAGGTTTTATGATAATATTCCATATTCTCTGGAATATTCTCAACTCAGACTGCAGCCTCATGGAAAGTAGATAAGAAAGGCTACAGCTACCCATCCCCTTCTGGTAGGTATCTACCTTGTCCAACCAGCCTCCTAAATCAGTCCAACCTACAGACGGACCAAAGTAGATGGGTTGAGCCTGAGCTTCCCTCTTTGCTGAAGAAAAAGGTTGATAACCTTTAAATCTATGCCTATATTGTAGTAGTGTTGCACATTTCCTTCACTCCTGTCTTCTCAGAACTTACCAATGGAAAGTTTAGTCTTACCAATTTCTGGTAACTTCTATTTATGTTCAAGGAGCTATTTACAACTCTTCTCACTGCTTTATTACTCTCTTCGAAGGTAAACACAATCCAGTACTACGCTCAGCAATAATTGATTTAAGTGCATCACAATGTTTTCATTCATCCAAAGTAATATTCACTGTAATATAACCAGTAATATGTGGTAAATCAGAAAGACAGCAGGTGTTTAGGGTGATCAATGTGTAGCTGAGAATGTGGTGTAAGAAAAAAGGACCTTGCAGTCTGCTACAGACTCCACAGCGGTAATGGACTGCATCTAAATGATGAAGGGACTGCAGTATTAGTGGAGAGGATGGCTAGAGGGATAGAGGAGTTTTTAAACTAGGTTCTGGAGGGGAGGGCAAAGATACAAATGGAATAGTAGTTAAAGTGGATTGGAAGGGGTTGAACTAGCTTTGGGAGAAAGTTGTGAAGGTAATGGTGGGGTTAGCATAGACAATAAGGAGGTGCATAACATTAAAATTACACCTGTGGTCATGAGTTGTTTGTCATTGGATGAACCAAAAAAAGAAGTTTGACAAACTAAATGGGAGACTAAGCTGGAGATACTGGTATGTGAGGAACAGTATGATTTGATTGGTATCACAGAAACATGGTGGAAAGATACACATGACTTGTCAGTAGACTTACTAGGTTACTCACTTTTTAGAAGGGACAGAGTAAATAGAAAAGGAATAAGCTTGTTTAAATGCAAACCCTAAACTAAACGCCTAGTATTCAGGAAGAAAGATCCGTGATGACTCTGCAATTAATGTGGAGGCACATTACTTGTAAGTATATGCTACAAGTCACCAAACATTAGCATTGATGGGGAGGATCAGCTATTCTTGCTTTTAATGAAAAAGCAGCAAATATGGATTTTAATTACCAAGACATAGATTGGAATTATGGAACAACTAGGGCAGCAATTGACAAATTTATGTCACAATCAGTAGATTGCATCATAACAGCCTACTTACTACCACTTCAAGCCAAGCTCATGTGAAATAGAAAAGGTATTAAAACTAATTTGGACCACTATACCAGATCTGTAAGCAAGTTTCTTCATAATTATGCATTTTTCTTGTATATGTACTAAATATTTATTTTGAGAAGATTATTTCTGTTTTTGCCAAATGTTGGTATTTTCCTTTTTGCACAGTCCTTTGTCCTGATCTCCTCCCCCTCTGGTCTCCTACGGCCACAACTCTCTCTTAATTTTCTCTCTTTTTTATAAAACTGTGCACGTGGGATATTATCCTAACGGGTTGTTGCACAACATAAATTAGTTTTTTTTTCATCAGTTGAATCTAATCTTAAGTAAAATTGCAACAATGTGTAGTTTTTTTGTTATTTTTGAAATATTATCCATATGATAAATCACATCCAAAATATGTATCAAAAGAAAGGCTTGATATTAAAACAGACTGTGTGAGTACACTAAACATAAAAAGTGCAATAATAATTAAAAAACATATAGTAGAACTTGGGTTACAAAGAAATATATTTTTGGTTAGCTGACCAAACTGTACTCAACTAACAGACACGTTTTGAGTGACCTGAAATATTCTATGAATATTCTATAGTGATTATTATCTTACTTATGTATAATCTTAATTATATATACAACATATTTAATGTCGATTCAATGCATTCTTCTTGTTTGGAGGTGGAAATGTTTGCAGATTTTGTAATTAATTGAAAAACCTAACTGCAACCAATATTTGGTAAAGTATATTACTATTCTGGGAAGTAAAATAAGGTAGGATTCATCATTCAATGCTGCATCATTAATACCTAGCTTAATATTTTCTTTAGGTGCTAAAAAGTTTTATCTGTTATAAGTGGCTACTTTTCCTCTAAGTCTTTAAATTACAACACTAGCACATATTTAAGTGATATTCAAAGATTATCTCAAAACATTGATCTTGGTAAAGTGAGAAATAGCTTGGTTTTAGGTCTTGATTATTTACAATACCAATAGTATTTTACATAATTATTTTGTCAAATATTTTTCAAAGCATTTCAGAGTACCCAAGAAAATGAATGTCAAAAACAAAACATATGTATATGTTATTTTCTATTTTATAACTATAAGAAAGAAAGTATTTGTCTATAGATGTTTGCATTGACTATGTTATGGTGATTAATTAAATCATTAATCCCAGGGAGAAAACATGAAGCAGATGTCACCCTGTATTATGAAGGGCCAAACCCAGTGAGCTCCTAAGAAACAAACAGTCCTTGAGAGGTATGCCAGTGTTGGCCATTAACAGCTTCGGGCACTGGCATAACTACAAGGGTCACAGTGGGGTACCCCGTCTTTCTGTCTCCCTGTGCCTTTTCCATACCTCCCAACATTTCAAAATGTGAAAGAGGGACACTTTTTAAAAAAAATCTCGCGGAACTCACCGACACAAAAGCTGCAGATGCTAGCTGTGCCCTTACACACACACACACACATATACACGTACACTGCCCTTACACACACATATACACGTACACTGCCCTTACACACGCATATACATGTACACTGACCTTACACACACATACATGTACACTGCCCTTACACACACCTGCCCACAAACACACATATACACTGCATTTACACACACATATATACACACGTTCACTGCCCTTACACACACATATACACATACACTGCCTTTACACACACACATATACACATATACACGTACACTGCCCTTAGACACACACATATACACGTACACTGCCCTTACACACACATATACATGTACACTGCCCTTACACACACATACACTGCCCTTACACACACATACACGTACACATACACTGCCCTTACACACATACATGTACACTGCCCTTACAAACACACATGCATGTACACTGACCTTACACACACATACATGTACATTGCACTTACACACACACATATATACATGTACACTGCCCTTACACACACATATATACACATACACCGCCTTTACACACTAGCTAACAAATACCTTACACACACACTGGCCCATACACACACACACAAGCTTACAAACACATACACATAAATACACTGCCCTTACCCCCTATCCCCTTTTCTCCTCATCTCTTACCTCTTACCACCATCCACCATCCTTCTGCCTTCTGTCTTCTGCCTCCATCCTGTTTCCTGCTGTGGGAGTGCGAGGTCTGTCACTTCAAACCTCGCTTTACTGCTCCCTCCTGTGCACCCCCCGCAGCTGCACTTGAGGTAAGTATTGCTCTCGCCTCATCTTTCCTATGCCCCTGCAAAGCGGGACAGAGACCCGAAATCCGGACTGTCCTGCGTAAATCGGGACAGTTGGGGGGCATGAACCGGCATGGGGAGACAGGAGCGTATTGGGGTCGGGGGTTTAATCGAGGCTGCCAGCACAGTGTAAGAGCAGCTGGAGTGGAAGCTGCAGGAGCGTTGAGAGGTAAGCGGGATGTGTACTTGTGTGTGTAAGCATGAAACTGTACTTGCGTGTGTGTGTGTGCATGCATGTGTACTTGTATGTGTTTGAGAATGCATGCATATATGTGTGTGGGGGGGCATGGATGTGTACTTGTGTGAGCATGCATGTGTACTTGTGTGTGTGTGTGTGCAGCGATGTGTAATTGTGTGTGTGAGCAGAGATGTGTAGGGGTTTTTGAGCATGTATGTGTGAGTGGAGTGAGATGAAGTGAGATGGAGTTGTGTTAGTGAGTATGAGTAAGTGTGTATAATTTGTGTAAGTGTGTTTCCATTTGTTGTATGTTGGATGGGGAGCAGAGGTCAAAGAAGGCACAGACAAGTTGTTTGAGGGCAATGATGGCACAGAATAGCTGTTGAAGTTGGGGGCCCGGGGGCAATTTTCACCTGGCTTCAGGTCAGTTTTCTTTGTGATTTTTACCATATATTTTTTAAATAATAATTTTCCTTTTCCATATTTGATGTACCCACACAAATGATAAATCGTTTTTTTGAGGACAAGTAGACATACAGAAAACATAATAATTATTAGTGAACTTTTTTTGCAATTGTGCCTAGAATTTAAGTAGGTGCCACAGCTGAATAGTGATCAGATTTATGGCATTATCCCCTGGTTACAGTAATACCCCACATAACATTTTTGTCCAAGAAATTTATGTATGTTCAGGAGGGTCAAATACATATATTTGATGCCAGTGACACCATTATTTATTTGTTTATTTCATTATTTTATGTAATGTTCCATTAAAGTTATAGAGAATTGAAGCTTAGCAAAGGTCCAGTGGTATAGAATCCCCTAGGGAATAATCCTTTTTATGTCACCTTTTCCCCCCGCAATAAGTGGGATATCACACATTGGTTCATATCTTGGCTCTGTACAGATTACACACACATCACATGTCAGTTGTTCTGTTATGGATAATAAAAGTATAAGTGATCAGCCCAAGCAAAATAAAGTGAATTTCCTGAGGGGTAACTGTTTTCAGCCTTAATGATGAATCTTCTGAATGATTGCATGTGGAATATTCACCACCTTGGGGTAAAGCTTGTGACCTTTGTTTACTTAGGTTGTATGTCATGATATAATTTGCTATCTTTTTTGGCTTCTTATATATTATTCGTCTCTGTATGATTTATGATAGACTGTATTAGTTGTTTTGTGATTGTTTTTATGCATATTTTTTATCAGAACATGAGTATTGAAACTCCATCAAATACTGTTTCTGGTTTCTCTCCTCGATTTTACCTCTATCTTTGACATTGTAAGAACAATACATTTATATATATATACTGTATATAACACAACATGAATATATTATATAAGACCTTTCTCTTTAAATGGGCTTTGCAGTGTTTACCCTAGCATAACCCATTCAGGATCAGGGCTATTTTAAACTACAGGACCAGAAGAATTTTTGTGCTTTTGCTATGCCTTCCTTCAACCCTCTTGCTCAATTAGTGTACCCACATAAATTAAAAAAATAAAAATTAAAACACATTTGTACACGTTTCTACACAACTTATGCAAATGGAAAAACAAAATATATAATATGATACAATCTCCATAACATTAAGTAAAAATAAAAATGTAATTTTATATTTTTTTTCATCCCTGCCTAACCCTGACAAATCCCCCAGTCGTTAACCACCCACACTAACACCACTTAAAATGATCTTAAAAAAGATACAAGAATACAGCAGCACTGATCACTGTAACATACAGCAAAAATACAAAAAAACAACAACGACCCATATTTTAATAAAACAATAGTATAATTGATGTTTCGTAAACAGTGTAGCAAAGTGCCAGAAGTGGGCAGAGAACAGAGACATAGGGCTTTTGTCATCTGACATTATTTTTGCATTTGATTAGATCTAGAATTGATTACATGTGGACCAAAGTCTCTGGTCCTTTAGCAGTCAGCAATAACCATTCAGTTGTGATTGTAGGGTGCACAACTATACAGAAGTATCCAGGTACATCGCTGAAATCCTAAAATATCGCTTTTTAATTAGCTATATATTATTAAACAGAGGACAGGTTCTCAGGTTGCGTCAGGTGAACTTTGAAGAGAGACATCTTGTGTAAGTGGAAAAATAGCATTTTGGGGAAAATCTGTTTCCCCTTAAAAACACCCTTAAAAATTTGGATATTTGGATATGCATTAGGGATATAATCTTTAATTATGGGGACACAGCTTATTGATCCAAGGAGAAATCTGACTGCCATTTTGGGGTCAAGAAGGAATTTTTTTCCCTGGTTAGTGCAAATTTGGAAAGAGCGAAACCGGGGTTTTTTGCCTTCTTTTGGATCAACAGCAACAAATTAACAGATATAGGAAAGGCTGAACTTGATGGACGCTTTTTGTCTTTTTTCAGCCTATGTAACTATGTAACTATATCACATATTTTAGAGATTGTTTCTGTCTGGCATAAGGCATATGAATTACCCAAAATGTAGCCCCCATTATAAATGTTTTTGGAGAAATAAATGAAAACATGACCTCCGTTTCTTCCTTCAAGTTAATAATAAAGTAAGTAGCAATTAACGTGTTGTGACAAATACTATGCACAAAAGTGAAAAGGAAGATGTAACAGCAGAAGAAAAATGAAAATATCCCTAAAGCAATAATAATAATTCAAATATAATAGCAGGTGGGGATCCAGAACCAACATGTTCTTAATTCTTTGTAATTATGTTAGCATCCAAGCTGTATTTATGTTAACTTGACTAATCCTATTGTTTACCCTGTGTGATTATAATAGACAGCTTTACTCATAAGCAAGTTATTTGTGCAATTTGAACAAATTAATGACAAAACTCTAATACCCATCTGTGTAGCAAAAAAGGACAGACACACCTTGCTGGACTGCATCTAGTTTCCCCATCTGCTACAACCAGGTCCCTGGAGCAAACCCAGAAGATTATCAGGACTCCTAGGATCAGGTCACCTCATCTACTTTAGTGGGTTTACATTTAAGATAAGGATCACCAGCAACAGCAGGACTGCACCAATGGATACACACATGCAGCAGCATGCTATGGGACTCAATTTATCCAAAAATGTAAACACTTTGATTAATCATTATGGCAGGAGCAGCAGTAGTGGCAGTACACTGGGGGTAAGAGGACACTGCTTCATATCCAGCTCCACCGTACAGAACCCTGAATTTTCCCCCAAATTACAAAATATATATTTATCCCTCAGAGTAAGGATGGACATTGAGGCAAATAGCAGGACACAGGCCAGGCACTGACAGGCAGACACATCCAGACACAAAACTGACACCCATATTAGAAAAAATAATAATGTATTCTCCAAAGAAAAGAAGGACACTGAGGCGCAGGGGCAGAGAACAGGGTAGGCCAGGCACTGGCAGACAGATACATTCAGCCACCAGATCAGCCACCACCCCCTAATTAGGAAAAAAAAGAACTGATCACTGAGAGTAAGGAATGTGAGAGAGGAAGAGGAGGAGTACATCACCCAGTCAACTGTCATCAACTGGTGCTGTACAGTGAAGGAAACAATTATTTTATCCCCTGCTGATTTTGTACGTTTGCCCACTGACAGACATTTGAACAATGAGAGTCAGAATAACAACAAAAAATCCAGAATAACGCATTTCAAATAAATTATAAACTGATTTGCATTTTACTCCGTGAAATAAGTATTTGACCCCCTTGCAAAACATAACTTAGTACTTTGTGGCAAAACCCTTTTTGGCAATCACAGACGTCAGACATTTCTTATAGTTGGCCACCAGATTTGCACACATCTCAGGAAGGATTTTGTCCCACTCCTCTTTGCAGATCCTCTCCAAGTCATTAAGATTTTCTATGGGATTAAGGTCTGGAGACTAGCTAGGCCACTCCAGGTCCTTAATGTGCTTCTTCTTGAGCCACTCCTTTGTTGCCTTGGCCCAATCCATCGTCACTTTGATGCGGTGAATTTGTCCTGTCCACCCCCAAAGCATAATGTTTTCATCTCCATGTCTAATGGGGATTGTGTTCTAGGGGTCATAGGCAGCATTCCTCTTCCTCCAAACACCGTGAATTGAGTTGATGCCTAATAGCTCGATTTTGGTCTCATCTGACCACAACACTTTCACCCAGTTCTCCTCTGAACCCTTCAGATGTTCATTGTGTGTGTAATTTGGGTGCTGGTGAGGTTCTATGTGGGCAATGTAGATGCCAGGGCTGGCTTTGGAGTGTGCAACCTGTGATCTATGCCTGTAACTTAGGGGGTTTTATCTATACCCTCAGTGCTGAGTTTACATGTGATTTCCAGTTGATCTATACCTGCAATGCTATGTTTCCATACATTATATTTTTATTTCTTATTCAGTTGCACGTGCTGTTTCCATGTGTTGTTATTTTGATCTATACTTGAACTACAGGAAGTAAGTAAAGAGAGGTGTGGTTTAGTGAATGAGGGGACAAAGGGGCTCTGGGGATGATTACAGGGAAAAGGACCTCTTAATGTCATGGTGCAGTGGTAGCGGAGGGAGTGATTGCATGCTAGGGAGTGTGGAGCGGGGCCCAAGGAAATGCTTTGGTAGGGTCCAATTTTTTCCACTATAAAATATATTGGCAACAGGGTCTAATATTTATATCTATATTGGCAGCAGGGGCAAAGATTTATATATATTGGCAGCAGGGTCTAATATTTATATATATATATTGGCAGCAGGGGCTAATATTTATATATATATTGGAAGCAGTGTCTAATATTAAAGAATGAAAAATAACTGCCAGTTTCAAGCAAGGTCTTTACTTCGAAGAGATAAGTACATATTATGTAGTTAAAAATGCCTGTCTATTAGTGTATATGTAGCATTTTATAATCCCCCCCCTACTTTGGTCCCTGTCCCCCCATGTGCCCACCTAAATATGAAAGCTGGAGACGCCACTGTTGTGGACTACATCTACGATCCTATTCAGCAGCCATTTTGCTGGCTGAACTTCATGGGAATTGGAGTTGTAGACTGGAGTTGTGGTGGCCTTCACTACACACCAACTGCAGCTTTGTGATATACTGTCAGCCATTACTGGCTGAACACCATTACAATACATTTATTTATATAGCTCCAGCAGATTCCGTAGTGCTGTTACAACACAGCCAGTAAAATCATTTAATATCACACCCAATAACAAACTGGTCCAGAAAGAGAAAGGGGACTTGCTCTTGCGAGCTTACAGTCTAGACTGGGGTAGTTAGTTATGGCTAATCTCTACCACCGCTGCTATTGTAAACTAGTTTTCATGTTGCACAGGTTTATGATGGTCTGGTAACTACTACTACCAGGGTAATTTTTCCCATTAATGGGTAAATAACGTGTCCTCACCAGGAAATCCCTCACCTGAGCCAACAAATAGAGGGGAAAGGTTGGGAGGATATTTTGTCTGCTCCGGAAAAGATCCTGTGGATGCCCATGGCGTCACTGTTTCAGCAGTCTCTTGTTCAGGTGAAATCAACCTCTGAGGTCCCAAATCATCAAAAAGTTACTACTGGCAAAGAAGCCTAAACTGTAAATGCAGCCATATCATTTGCATTTCATCATTCATTGTCTTCCAGAGAAATAGAACATTGGAGATAGGTAAGTCGAATTTATCTCTGTTGTTTAAAGGATGTCCCTGCATATTCTTACTACACAGATATAAGCTCATCTAAAACTGCACCTGTTTATAATATCCAGAACAGCTTCAGGTAACTGGGACTGCTCTCATATTCTTTCAATTGTATCTATTGCATTCAGTGTGTGTATGAACTTTTGTTTCTTATCTCTGTCTGTCTCTCTGTGATTGCGTCCCTTTAATATGTGTTACTCAGATACTATTCTAAGTATTAAGTATTAGGATTCATAGTTAAACATGCCAGTTGGAAATATACATTGATGCTGGCATCAAAATAAGTGCCATAGAAACGCTTTTTTGCTTTGATGGATTGAAACTCTTGATATATTATTCACCAGCAACAGCAAGAATGTTATTTTCAAAATAAATATATGTAATGTTCTCTTCAACCTTGTAACCATTGCATTTATTTATTTTAACACACTGGAACAAACTATTTTCTTATTACAGATACCTGATTATTAGACACATACATACAGAATACTACATTATAGTTAGCATAATTCATCCATGACTGTAAAACAAAATCTCATACCCAAAAATATAAAACATAAAGGGAACATTCAGCCATCATGTGCACATTAATGCTAATTATAACTAAATGAGCCTCGTTTTAATCTTGGCAGTTCAGGAATAAAAAGGTTAGTCCTGGATACCGGATTAAATTCTTTTGTTCTGGGCCAATAGCCATGTTTGTCTTCATTCTGCAGCTGGAGGGTTTATTTTGTCCTCTCTTTTCTTGTGCTCTCTTCTCTTGTTTATAGCTCTTCTCCTTTTTGTCTTTTTGTCTCTTCTCTCTCTCTTCTTCGTACTTTGTGATGGTTTAAAGTTTGGTCGGAGCCACAAAGAAACAAACAAAAACAAAGCAGAGAGCTCAGAATTTTCATTTGGATTTCATTTGCTTTTTTCACACTCACTCACGCTTCCTTACTCTCTCACACTCTCTCTCAATGTCTCCCTACCTTCTCTGCCAACCACTTCTGTGTCCCTGTCTCCATTTCCGCTGCTCCGCTTCTTCTCTTTCCTCTTCCTGTTTTTCTGTCTTCTTTCCACTTTCTTTGTGGAAGAACTGATACCGGGGAGAAGTGGACGATGAAAGAAGACAGAACAAAGAAAGCATAAGAACAAGAAGAAGCAAGAGAATAAGTGAGACTGTGGAAGAAGAGACAGGGACACGAATGTAGTCAGCAGAGAAGGTTGGGAAACATTGAGAGAGAGCGTAAGAGAGAGTGTTAATTCGCTCCCCCAGATGCACCTGATCACATACCCATTCTGGCTGGCCTTAAGTATGATAAATTAAAATTAAGCCTATTTTAAGTTTACTATAGCGATATTGGCCAATTTGACAAGTGCTGCTAATCTATTTGGATTTTATTTTCTGTGCTATTAGTGTAGAACCTGTAGTTGAGATAGGAAAAAAAAGGTATATTGCAAGATAATTATACACACACAATTAAGTTTGTAATGCATATGTATGAGATCATTAGGTACATATTTACGATGTCAACTGCAGTCTAAGATTGATGTTCCTTTCTATGAATATGGTATAACAGTAGTGATTGCAGTGTTTTATTTTCAGAAAGACAAATAAGAATCTAGAACAATAAGAATAAAAAAATACTGTGATAATGATCTATTTATAGAGGGTGTAAATATAAAGATACAGTGACTAAATGTAACCTTTTTAAAGTGGGAATGTAAAAATCTATCAACAAATATTTACATGCAATATATCTATTTTTCATAAATGTCCCCACATTACCTATGGAAACCTATTAATAGGACAAGTTAAGATATCCATACACATAATCAACTTAAAAATCCACTCCAACCCTATTTTCATGTTAAATGCATGTTGGAGTCAATTTTGCATGGACTCCACTGCTTTTAATTTCATGCAAATGGTGCAGACATTCTTAAATGGTTGAAGTTAGGAAATTAGACATCTGTCTTATTTAACTCTTCTCCAAGCTGCCTCTACAGAAAGCAGCAGCATATTGCAGAATGTTTCTTGCACACGTTCATTAACACTCATATTCTAGTCAGTGGTAGTGGATCTACCAATTGTAATTAAAGGGAGCATGAGCAGTCAATCACATTTCTGAACATTGATTGCGGCAAATGTTCTGCTGCTACTCTTGACATATAAAAACAAATTTAAAAAAATCTTCAATAGCGCTGACCTGGAAATCGTAGCTGCTTCCAGGTCAAGTACTGTCAGTTAGGCCCTGTACCAGTTCAAAAATGCCTCGGAGCCACTCAGGAGTGGGCAGGTGATAATTATTATACCCCCCTGAGTGACTTTTCAACCCAGTGGCAGCTGTCAGAAAAAGAGAAAAACCCACACATATTATTAATAAAGTCATGTTTTAATTACATGATTGCTGATTAGTGACACTGATTATTGACCAATCTCACAGATCAATGTCATTGGCCTAAAGGTGTCACTTTAAAGTGATCTGACAGTGATTAAAGATGTATTTTTTAATGTTGCAATATTCATTTTATTTTTAACATTTTACCTAATTATACGTTGCTATTTGATCACCAATTAGTGTCTATATGGGAAAAAACACTCAAGATCCTGTGTTCTGGTTAGATTTGTGTTAAAAATGGGCCATTAAGAAAGGTAAACAGGGTCTTTGAAATCTTCAGACGATGTCAGGGTTTAACTCTTAAAAAGAACTTTGCACTCTCATGATTTAAGGATTACTTGTGACATATATAGTATCTATGGGAGATGATTTTGTATGTTTTCTTTCTAGTTCCAAGTAGCCCAGTGTACAACATACATACTAAATATACCTGGTACATTAAATATTTCAGAAAACAAATCATCCTCTCTTCTTAGATGATTTGTTGTTGCTTGGAGTCACATAGAAAGGTAAATGAGATGTCTTTGAAATCACCTAACATCTGATAGATGTATACTCATATATCCTGATTCTGTACTTGTTGTATTAGATAATAAAAAAAACTTTCATTTCAAAGTTGTTTGTTACTCACTGCACAAAAAACATATACATTTGTGTATCTTATTGCCATACAAAGCAAGTTTGAGATGTTTACCAAGAATGGACAGCATCTCAAGTGTTACCTCTCATTTGCCATCACAAAAGAAAACTCTGCCATCGATACATGGGCAGCCCAGAACTAAAACCAACATCCTCATGTATACATTTTGGCTTTGAGTGGCTTTGTCAGTGGGGTCAGACTGGTATCCCTCTAGAACCCAAGATTACAAGGAAATCCCCTTCTGGACTCATCTTTGCACTTGGGGTGGGCCCCAAGAGATTTCCAAAAGGCGGAATGTCATACAAAACAACCCCTTGTGGAACAGACTGATATATCAGGCTTTTTTTCTTCTGTAATGGCACAAGACAACTAAAACTTGTGATGCTTCCAAGCAGGGATGCACCAGGGAAGCTATTAACCCCTTAAGGACAATGGGCGGTCCCTAAACCCATTGAAAACAATGCATTGTGAGCACATACATGTACGGGCTTTGTCATTAAGGGGTTAAGCGGCTGGCCATGCTCAATGAGTTTATCTCAAACTTGTTTTGTATGTGCTGTCATTAAGGGGTTAAGCGGCTGGCCATCCTCAATGAGTTTATCTCAAATATGTTTTGTATGTGCTGTCATTGTTTGTCCTTGATATGGTCTCTCAGGAAAGATATGGTTTTATTTATTTATTTTGACATTTTATACAAGTTTAACCATTAAAAAAATAATAAAAGACAATTTTACATTATTACCAATTTTGATTTACCTAAAACAACACACATTCGATACATTGATATTCAGAGGATGTTGTATTTAAAAGAAACAACATATTTACTTTACCAACCTTGTGCATCTTGGTGGTTTTAGAAGATAAACCAGTATGAATATGTATTTTTTAAATATTTTTTAAAGAAGTCATATCTACCAATGAAAAGCTGAACTTCTGCCAAAAAATATTTATATAGTTTTCCATAAACTGAAAACCTTTTCCAGGTATCACATTTAGACAAAAGGATATGATTGCACAGAATGCCCATATAAAATTACAGCTGACAAACATGAAGTGAGTTTTATACACCATCCGCACCATATGCTGAAGAAGTATTATTCAAAAATCACATTATGCCTCAATTAACATTTTTCCAATTATGTCACTCTTTTCGTAACTATGGTGTACCAACAATTGTGGCTACAGCCTTTCTCCTGTTCACTGACTTTGCATTTCGTTAAATGATAAAAGTAAACCATTAACATGTCTTTTTTTGAAAGCATTCTTACTTTATAGCATTTTTTCTCCCCGGCCCAGAACACTTGCATAGTACTATATATATATATATATATATATATACAGTACTATATATAGATAGATAGATAGATAGATAGATAGATAGATAGATAGATAGATAGATAGATAGATAGATAGATAGATAGATAGATAGATACACACCTACCATAGGGATAATTTAGATATTTAAAGGTGTTCAGATTTAAACAATCTTCTGTGGTTTATGTTTTTTTAGAGGGCTTAGTAAAAGTTTAGTCGAGCTAAGCAAAGATTTAGGCAGGTTAACAAACACTGGGAAAGTACAAATATGTATCCATGACTAAAACAATTTCAGCAGTTAACAATCTGCTTAAAGATATTTTTTAAAGTTTTTTTTCTATTGAAAAACAGCCATGACTTTCACTAGCAATTCGGTTGGGTCAACATTTTGCTTTACACAATTCTGAGCGGCACAAAGTGTTAAGAACAGCAGTAAATTAAATCTTTGACTGTTTGGGTTGTACTGAATTGAGTCACCATAACATAAATCTGAGACTGCCATTATCATCTGTCTTATTGACTTCAACTTATTTTATCAATTAACGCATATAATATGTTCTTCTTTCTCAGGTTAGAACCTGAGGTTTATCCCCATGAAAAACATGGTTTAGATTATATCTTTTTTACTATATTATTTAGTATTTTTATTTCATACTTAATTATAATATTTTATTCATAATATTATCCTCATTTGTACAGGACATTACCCTAGTCCATTAGGATAAAATAACTCTTACTTTATATAAAAGCAAAAATAAGAAAGAGCTAGCAAACACATCATTGACACTGACATCCACCACGTCTGCTAGGAGGCTATTTAACTTATCCACATAAAATGTAAAATATGTTTCATCTAATTTCTGGTATTTACTTTGAAATCATGCTGTACTGATAGTACAGCCACGTAATAACTTTAAAGGTAAATATTATTCCTAAAAAAGTTGTTATGACTATTTTATAAACCATAATCATAATATACTAAAGGATTTACACTAATGAATCCTGTTCTCCAAAAATATATATTTCCTATTTTACCTAAATCAAGCCGATGGAGTTTTATGACTGCAAGTAACTTGGTATGTACAAGTTATTTGCAAAATCCTATTCCAGTCTGCTGCATAGACAGACAGATAGCTGGGCAACAAAGAAACACATACAATGGATTCCGTTATAATGTAAGACTCAGCTATCATTACATTAACACATCTCTGGAGTGCACCTATTATTTTGTGGGGGTTGGGGCACATTTTTGCTCATGGGAGACAAGGCCAGGTTTCGAGTATTCCTATAATTATATAAAGGGGAAGAAACATAATTGTCCCCTCATTGCTTCCATACTAATGTCAGACCAAAGTGATTGTCAGACCAAAGTGATTGGTTTATGCCAATGTGTGGCAGAGGAAGAATAATGTCAAAGCATGGACATGACAAACGGCAGCACCAGCAGGAAGGAATCCAAGTATTTAGTATCATCTGACAGTTGTACAATTCCTCCCAATTCTTGTGATTTCAATCCAACCCAGATAGGTCCTTGTAATGTGTTTCTTTGTGGGACACACAGAAAGGGTGGAAACATGTTCAAAGAGTTCTACTTCATTCATTGCAACATAAAAGCATAGAGTATTACAAAAAATGAGTACAATTATGTGGTTCTAGCACTAACTCCTGCAAAAAGAAAATGTAACTTTTTGCCTAGCTAATTGGGTTTTCTAATGTTCAGTTAGCCTTTTTAATGTAAGCTTGGATTAGCTAACAAAAGGTGCCATTTGAACGCAAGTCTACACTGCAATTCTGATCCATTCGATGTTATTTTAATAGACAAACTTTGCTTTTCTTTTATAAACAAGGGAACTCTAGTTGTTTGGCCTTTTTGCGCTGTAACTTTATTTGCATTGCTCACCTACTGTGAAACAATTGCAATCTGATAAACACCAATTAACTAATCCTTTTGAAAATACATTCTGCAAGATAACGCTGTCATACTGCGAAAAACAGCATATACATTAAAATGAAAAAGTGGTATTGTCGGGCAGCTTTTGAAGTGTAGTGCTTTTATAAGTATATGAATGGTTGTTACAGACAATAATATCCCTGCATACACGAATCCTGGCAGTAAAATATTAAAAGGAACAATTCTAACAATCAGATTTTCTAAAACACTGAGCCTCATAACACTATCATACATTTCAAGTAAAAAAAAAAACCCACATTTTCCCTAATAAGTTTCCCTTAGGTTCTGTAAAAAAGTGTAATTACACAAATTAGTATTTCAAGGCAAAATTTATTATCTATCTATCTATCTATCTATCTATATATATATATATATATATATATCTATGTATTAGAAGACAAATACATTGTGTGTGCAGGTTTAATATGTTGCCTGGCACAAAGGACACGGCAGGTTGCAAATAAAATATTTTTTTTCTTGAGGAGTGAATAGAAGAGTTTCAGATGCCTGCAACGTTTGAGATTGTCTATTTGCGACAGAAGGAGATCTATACATTTGTTGGACAGTCAGATTTCCCTTCTCTGTTTCTTTACATACCTCTCCTTGGTGACAGCGAAAAGGAAATGACTTACCTCTGTGATAATAATGACAAATGAAGTGGTTCATGGCAGAAAGATCTGTGACACAGTACAAGGTTTTTTTGTCACTACCGAATGAGAATGATCTAAAGCCATCACTCTCGGTTTTATAGCCAGGAAAAGGGGTTAAATGGAATGTATATTATAATAATTATTATTATTTTATTATTATTTTATTATTATCTTTTATTTATAAAGTGGCTACAGTGTATATACATAGCTTCTAACAATACATATATATTCAAGGGGTATGACAAAACTAGAACTGACAGACTGACAAACCAACACATTATGTACAGAGGGCCTGCTTGCAAGCTTACAATCTAGCAGGGAACCCTCCGCTAGTTCCTTTTATTATGCATTTATTATTAATGCAAATACCACAATACACAAAACATTACATGCTCTTTAAATGCATTACATTATTTTACATAAATCACTTTTGCATTTAAAGGAAAAAAAAGGAACACATATATGAAGAAAGTGTTGTGGAACAATTTTCTTTTTACTCCTTTTATTTTTTATCGCCAACTGAGTTTTCTACACTTCTTGTAAGGTGTTCTGGTTTTCTCTCCCTTGACATACCGATAGTTTGCCTAAATAGTGTGGAGTCTAATATACTGTGATATCTCTTGCTGTATGTGATTCCCTTTTTGATCTAATATCCTGACCTGACCAATTACCACCCGGTGGATCATTGGGCTGTTCTACCCCTTAACACTCGTATTTACACAGCTCAACACTGTTGAAGAAGCAGTTCTAAGAATGACATTGTGCACATTGACCAAACTTACTTGAATACCATGTGGGCTATTAATAGCGGTAAGTAAATGTGCAGCCATCAAATTCTATGTTTCTATTACGAACAATTGTCCACTATGCGAAGCACATGTACCTTTAAGCACAGCTAACTCTACTCTAGATCACAGCCACACTACCAAGAGATGGGAAGCTCTGGACAGAAGACGTTGGGAAGTTCTCCAGTATGGTCATAATAAATGTTGACTATGTAAGGATTGACTACATGATGCAGTACAGGTACCAGATTTGGAAGAAAACTGATTTTTTTGCCTTCTGACAAATATATTATTAAACTGGCAATGAAATGGCTGGCTAGTAATTATATTTATTTTTGTATCTCTTTATAGAAGTGTATGCTTTTTATATTATGCTTGTATATATTTGTTAGTTGCTTCATTAATATTCGTGAAGTACAGAAAATAATGGCACAATGAGATTTAAGACCAATTTTCTTTTTACCATTTTTATATAACAGTATCTCAGCTATTATAAATATAATACTAATAATAATATCAACTCAATTTACAGCACTGACAGAGACATGTACTAGTCTCTGCAAGGCCCCATTTTTTATGTCATTTCCACAATTGCAACTATCACAGTTACCTGCATAACAAGAATTGTCATATGTTGGTTTTTTTTATGAAAAATCTGTGTTAACAATTGGAACGTTGTTATTCGGAGATCAAACAAGTGTTAACTACACAATCATTACTGGATAAAGCAGCATTTGAGTTGTTAGTCTCCAGTGTACGTAACTATATGTTAGCACTAAAAAAATCTCTGTTTAAATATCACAGCTCTTTTTTTTTTACAAACTCAATATTTGTAGTGCAGAAACTAAGCTCCAGAAAATGACGGACATTTTTCTTAGTTGTAGTACAGAATGTGAATTTGATCTGCTTTACAAATTGAACAATCATCAGTTTGCCTGAAAAGATCAAATGCTGATAATATTAAATGTCAGGTAGTTGGGAAAAAATCTCTTCTGACCATGTGATTGCTAGCAAGTAAAGGTCCCAACAGGATAAAAAAAAGATAACCAAGCACTCCCCTTGCTGTGGATGCATTAATCAAAAATGCAATGGCTATTTACAAATTTATATAGCACTTACAGACTTTTGTGGCTAATCTTTTTACCAATAGTGCCGCAGCACACTTGCATTTACTTTTCAGAAGTTGTTTTCCCATATCATCATACTTAAATATGCCTCACTTCACTTACACACGTTTCTCACTCTCTCTATAGATAGAGATATATTTAAAACACTATACAGTAGACTTGGGCACTGGCCAACTCTTCGTGTTAGTCTTCGTGAGGGAAAAAATCTTCGTATTCTGTGGATATCCACCCGTTCCTGTGTTTGGTTTGGGTGAATATTCATGTGAATGTTCATTTTTTTTTCTTCGTTTTTTTGCAGGTTTTTTATAGAAGGGGTTAATACGGGGTTAACGCGGTACGAACTACGCAGCAGCTTTGGCGCCAGGATTTTAAGTGCCCGTACAAGCAACTGTATTGGTCGCCTGCAGGGGCCTCCTCTGCCATCAACCAATTACATCAGGCCCTTTAACTCGCGAACCTACGGATTTCCACTTCCGTTAACACCTGCAATGCTACGTAGATAAGGTAGGCTAGATGGGGAAGGGACCAGGGAAATTTGTAGACGAAGACAAACACGAACATTCTTCCTGTTGTGTGTCTTTGTCTTCGTATACGCTTTTCGTATACTTTTTGTTTGCTATTCGGGTTGAACAACGAAAACGCACCCTTCGCGTTCGTTTTCATGTTTGCCCGAATACGAATGCACTAGTCTACTTTACAGTATGTAGACATCAGAATGCTGCTGGTAATGCAAATACTACATTTATAGGTTCAGGTGATTTATTGTATAATCCATAATGTTCTGTTTCTCTAATAGCAATCTTACAAACTAGAGGACTGTGTTTGCAGGTATTTCTTCTGTTCACGCCCTCACCTGCTCATGTCTTCAATAAACAGTAAAGGAATTTTATCATGGTCAGCTGCATTGAGACAGAAATATAAATTAGGCAATGAAAATCTGGAACATTCAGCAAATGAGGTGGTGTAAAAGGCACTATGAATGTAAATGAAATTAATTTTAGATTTATTAAACTTATTAAACTGGACAGCTAAACAGGGACTCCACTCAGCTACTGTTATTCCTTGGAGTTTACTTACCAAGCCATCAAAAATAATAGTTTTCTGCCTGTTAATTAGGCTGCTGGGGATGCCATGGGTGATTTTTTTACAACATTGTTTACAAATATACTATATGACCAGAAATATATTCTACCTCTGCCACAAGCCAGTTTGTGAAACGTCTGCCTTACTAGATCTTCCCTGGTCCACTGTAAATTCTATCATTGTGAGGTGGAAGAATCTAGGTGTAAAAACAGCTCACCCACGAAGCAGTAGCCCATGCACATTCACAGAGCAGGGCAGCTGAGTAGTGAAGCACAGCTTCTGTGGCATTCCAAAGTGCCTCTGGAAGCAACATCAGGACAAGTACTGTCTGGATCTTCATGAAATGGATTTCCATGGCCAAGCAGCTGCACAGAAGCTTAGGCTTGCAATGCACAATGCCAAGAGTCACCTAGAGTGGTGTAAAATCACTCGACTTAAATGAGACTTGTGGATTCGTACAAATGTTATCTTTACCAAAGTTTGGCAGTTTCATGCGTTTGTATGAATCTCCGATAAATAGAAAAGCCTCAACAAAACAAATGAAAACGATTAACAAAATTAAGAAAAGTCCATTAGTTTGCCACATTTTTATGCCATTACAACTCACTTTGGTGCCATTACAACCCATGTTGGTGTTCTTTGACTACTTAAAGTGGGAAGGGGCAAGTATAGACACATTAGTATGGTGACACAATTTTAAGTTCTTCTCAGTAGCAGCCACTGATTGAGTGTGAGACAGGGATGGTGAAAAGGGGAAACAATATTGAAAAAGGGGATTGATAATGCATAAGGGGAGCCATAAGGAAAAAGGGGAGAGTTATCGAGAAAAGGGAGAGAGAGACAGAAAGGTGAGAGATAAAGTGAAATAAAAGATATAAGGTATAGAAAAAGGGAAGTGATGCAGAGAAAGGGAATCAAAGAAAATAAGGAGAGACAGAAGAAAAAGAGGAGATGGCGATGTAGCGAGAAAAGAGAGAGATAAAGAGAAAGTAGGCAAAATAAAGAAAAAGATGGGGCAATAAAGAAAAAAAGGAGGACAGATAAAAAGAAAGCAGAGGTGAGATAAACAGATGGAGAAAGAGGAAGGGAAATAATGAGAAAGGAGAGAAGGAGGAGAGAAAAAGAGAAACATGGGGGAGATAATTGGAGAAATTAAATAGAAATGTGTAGGGGCAAGAGTAAGTCTAAATGTATATGTGTAGGGGCAAGAGTGAATGTGTTTATGAACACGCATTTGTAAGGCTAGTGTATATAAGTGTTTTCTGACAATCTATCCATTACTTTTCCTGTTTGGGACCTGAATGATATAGAATGAATAAAGGCTGCATGTGAGCCAGACTGAGAGGAGTCCTGACTGAAAGGAGACTTGAGACTCTGAGGAGGGCACTGCTGGTGCAATTTGGATGCCAGATAAATCTTGTGGATACAATCTATACAAGTGTCTGTATGTAATCTGGTTGTTGGGGCAAGTCCTTATGTATCCAATCTGGATGCTTACTGCAATCTTGGTGCTGCAGCAAATCCTGTGTGTCCTATCTGGGTGCTAGGCAAGTTTTATAAGTGCAATCTGCTGCGGCAAGTCCTATGAGTGGAATCTGGGTGTCAGGGCTGGCCTCTGGGTGTGCGACCTGCAATCTATGCTTGCTGTTTAGTGTTTCCGTGCATTATTTATTTGATCTTTACCTTTAGCTCTGAGTTTGTGATTTTTCAGCTGCTCTATACCTGCAATACTATGTTTCCACATGGTGTTTATTTGATCTATACTTGAACTACATGGGAGGAGGTGTAGCACAGTGAAGCAAAGGACAAAGGGCGCCATCAACGCGTTAGGGGGCATGTCATCTGTATGCTCACATGACCCCACCTCCAAGGTCAATCCTTGCAGTAGCCCTGGACTGTCTATTGCTGCAAAGTTTGGTTTAATCTCCAGAATAACTTAACTATTCAGAATAGTGTTTTGTAAAAGCAAATGGAAAATGTAAACCCTATAATATAATATGTAAATCAACTCACTGTGCATTACTTTTTCTATTATTTAAAGTGTTACATATGTCAGAAATCATCAAAATGAACAAACCATATGAACCAACCCTTTTATCAGATTAATACTCCAAATATAATTCACAAATACAATAAAATACAAGGTCCAGATCTCCAATCATCAATTATATGCATATACATACCTGGAAACTACCCAGGTATCCAGAGTTCCCAGATGAAGCCCTGCTTCTCCAGGTCATCGTCTTCTTTCTCCAGGCAGGGAGCAATGTTGGCCAAGCATACTCCCCACCCATGTTTGCCTACTTTCATTCCATTTGTCCTGTTCTCCCCCTAGTTTCCTCCCACTAAAGGTTGATTGGGGCCAGACCAGCTGCTTTAGAAAGCCATGTCCCCAGAAGAGGAAGAGCTCCAGATAGCCTGCTCTAAGAAGATCCCAGGGATATGGCTTCACCAACCACTGCACCCCCCAGCCACCAAACATATATAAGGGTCCTCTGGCCCCCAGTACCTGTTCCCTGGTCCTTCTCTGTGGAAGATGGACTCTGAAGAGAGTTAGTAAAGCCCACCTACCCAGAAAACTTAAAGGTTCGTTAGCAGGGAGGGCCTGAGCACATTTTTTTAGAGCAAGTGCGAGAGAGAGTTCAATGGTGGCTCTGTTTCTGGGACATCTGTTACAGCTTGCGGGTGTCAGGGAGCCACTATTAAAATGCAGGAGATTCCCGGAACTGGAGAGTTGAGACGTCTGCATATATTTTGTGGCATACATTCTTGTTCAAGTAAAAAAATCTGTTATCAAATATGGAGACTAATACACTTTGAGTTTTAGGTTTCACAAACTAATTTTTTGTTTGTTTCAGACGTAGTAACCAACAAATGTCAGTACTAAAGCAGTGAATACCCGTTACTATATAGTTCATGGAAAAAAGAAAAAAAACACATTTATTTATTTTTCTCCTAATTGGAATGTCTGCTCATATCAGCCATGAACAAACCAGAATTTCTTTAAAAATGTTAATTAACGGTGTTCATTTTACACTTGGTACTTTTACAATATGTGTATTATAGCTTGCAAATCCTAACAACTTTAGAAAAAGCAATTAGTTAGAACAAATCATATTGTCTGCTTATTAAAACGCACAATTGTACTGAAACAGGTTGCTTAGCCAGCGGAATGTGTCAGATTCACGTTTTATCTTGAGGCAGTTCAATTATCCCAAACTCTTTTCATTTTTGTGAAGAGGTATTAACTATATGAAAGAGAAATTATCAATGAGGAATCTTCTGTTTGGATAGGAGTCTATCGTTTTTTCTGATATTTAACATAAGATAAAGAAAGTTGGAAAAATGTAATGTACAGGAATTGAAGAAAACTGTCAAGTAGTAAAGTTTTATAACTATGTAAATAGCCTAACCATCTGGATAAAGATTGTTTTGTTCCAATACTGCAGTTCTTACCATCACCATATTGCGTGGGAGCGCGCTAGTGCACCTCTTTTCTCTCTCGTGTTTTTTTTTTTTTGTCTTTTTTTGAGAGAGGGTTAATTCTGCTCGCCTAGTTAGCATGGATATCATAAGTGTCCACAGATGACCCCAACAGGGCATGTTGACTCTGGTTCAGTATTGAGGAAGTGCTCCCTTTTTCACCACCATTGTATGACCAGGGAATATGTTGCAAAGTAAACCGTAAGGAGTCAAACTATGATTTGGCCACATTAATCCAGAATAAACATTTGTTTTTATCCTCAAAATTGGATAAATTTATCATAATGTTAAAAGCCAGATTAACTCCTTAAGGATTGGGCTGTTTTTTTTTTTGCGTTTTTTTGTATCTTCCTTGACCAAGGCTGCTTTAACACTATTGCAGTGCCCTTGTTTAGCTGTAGTTTTCTTTTCTCTCATTTAGTATACACACACGTTATATTTTTTTTCAGAACAAAACGGGCACCATGGGAGGGCAATCTGCCCCCGTTGGGCTGAAGGGGGTCTGGTTTTCCCCCACTTGAGCCTGTTGTCCTAGGCCTAGCTAGGATATTATCCTGCTCAGGGGATGAACATTTATTAAGGTTTTTTTTGCCATCAGTGGGACCAAACTTGAAGAAGAAATCCTAAATAAAATGGAAAAAAAAGGCATCCCTCTTCTTGAAATTAAATAATACATGAATGGTGTTGACACACTCCACATGAAAAGAGGAATAGTGATTGAACAAATGTTGTAATAGTGTAAAAGGTGTCATTAAGGTGAGAAAAAAACATAGTCACAAGTGGTTAAATTATACATGGCTACCAAATACTGATCAGCACAGAAAATACAACATTGTAATACCGTAAATATAGCGTGTAAGTACGTACTGTTCTTATATTGATTGTAGCAGGCCTTGCTAGATTTTTTTTAATAATAGTATAATAATACATATACTATAACATATATATTATATAATGTGGAGTTGTTTTAATGGTTAATATACCTAATGAGAAAAGCTACATTCTAATTAATTAAGTTATTCACTCAATGTTCCTAGCCTGCTACTTTTTTAAGCTTACAGGTTCTTCTATAATTCATATTAACAAATTAAAAATACAAATAGTAAGCATGTCTGTCAAAAATGCTTATGTAATGACTGTCAAATAAGTTCCCTTGACATTCAATCTATTTGCTGTTCAAAAATTGCATTGTTTTCATATAATGCATTCAAAGCACCAATTCCTTTTCCCTCAAATTTTCTTTTTGATAGATTTCCATCATTTAAAAAAACACTAGGTAGTCTAATTACAAAAATGTGATTATTATCAATAATTAATAGTCATTAAAAATGACAGAACCTTCTGTTCAACAGAAGTGCTATAAAGAATGAAGGCTGAATACTACCAAAATCATTAAAAAGTTTAAACTATGTAGATGATAAAGCATGCTTTATGCTTTATAGTTTTTTTTGTTTCTTTGTTTAAATACATGGTTATATAGACAGCTTAGGACATGATTTATGTAATGCTATTATGTAACAAGAATAATGAAAAAAAAAAAATCAAAATGTTAGGGAAGAGTTGGGTTAAGATACTACCTGGGCCAGCTTGAGACACACACACTGAATTAGGGCATGATGCATAGGGCCAGGATCAGCATGCATAACCTTTTGAAGTGTGCTATGTTACTCAACCGAGCCACTGTTTGTTAACCATCTTGGGCTAATAATCTACCAGACATAAATGCTTAATGGAATTGGCATGGGAAATAGGTGGAACAAATGGTCCAGAGGGAGACTGCACCTACTCAAATTCCTAACACCTTGTCTTTAAAAATGGCTCTTTCGACAAGTCTTATGGTAACTGAAAGGTTAACAACAGCCAAATCTTTTGGCTTTGAATTGTGGATAATGAGAACTCAATGTGATTTTATTTCATTTATTTGCAATGTAATTTACAAAGAAGAGATGAGCCAACATTTTGTTTGTTTTCAAATTTGTAATTCTTCTAACTTTCTCTAAGCTGGTTAACAAACCATACAACAATTCGTAAAGCAATGAATCGTAAGCATACCTCAAATTTGATGAGATAATTGTTTTACTAAGTATTTTTGCCAGTTCTCATGAAACCCTGTTGCATTTTGCTGTGTACTTGTCTATGCCTCCATTTGCTTTTCTTTGGCATTTATTCACTAAAAGGTGAGTTTTCTTCAAGGAGAAAGAACGATACAGCCCTGTATAATAGATCATAATACGGGATCCATCTAGCCCATTTGACACAGAAATTCCTGTTATTGGCCATTCATAATTCATAGTAAAATCAGAAAATGAAATGTTTCAGCTTAGTGAGTAAACTCCACTACATGTCATGTTTCTCTATTACCACTAGTGCTGAAGATCCCATCCTTAATTGTGGGTCCGCTGGCTGGAAACAAACGGCAGCATATTACAAAAGTGTAGGAGTATAGCATGCAGCCACACATACGTTATTTAATCAGCTGCTTGTTTGAAAGTGTCAGGCCCAATTTAAATCCGCAGTCTGGCCCTGCACTATATCTCTCATTTTGCATTCTATATGTTTTGTTCTCTCCACTATTTCTCCTTATTTCTCTCTGAATGTCCCTTTTTTGCAGAACACCCCTATCTCTTTCTCAAAAGTAAAAGCATTTAGTATGATCGAAATCGCTTTAAAAATATGGGGAAAAAATTCCAATAGCATTTCTTCTAAGAGGCTCTGATGTCATAAATCTGCAAGTAGCTTGAACTTTCTCTTTAAAACAAAAGAGGTTTACATTCCTAGGAGTATTTAAATGACAGAAGTTTTAAATTGTCTCGGTAGAGGTTGGGTTGACCTACTTTTTATAGTACAGGATAATGAATATGACTAAATACTATAATTAAACAGGGATGAACCATATTCTAAAGAAGGGGCAAAATGTTGGAAGTGGTATAGAATCTAAAAATGATTTAAAGAATTGGGTAAAATTGGTCAACTAGAATTGTATAGAAAGCAAAATGTACATATTATTTAAAATAAGAGACAATTTAGTTAACTTGACATAACAATAATCACAAGGCATGAGCTTTTAGAATGAATACACAAAGATGCAGTGCTATGGTCTATATTAATTCAGCATGGTCAATGATGAATTAATACATTCCAAGTCGGTACTATGGGATAACAATTTAATTTTGTACCATAAAAAGGTACCTTATTTGTATTTTGGTTTAGGTGTTATAATTTTGCTGTCACATTTCACTTGACATCACAGATAATTATTTGTAAATATGAAAAATATTTTTTCATGGTCGTTAATCTTTACTTTCTCTAATAAGCTTTTGAAATATAGAACATTATTATTATTGCAAATAGTCTGATTAGTAGGAATTCACACATCTCAGATTTTGTAATGCGTAATACAATCAACAAAATATATTACATGCAAGTATGCACATAGAAAATAGCTATTATGAGCATGAAAATGCTAGGATCTGGGTTTTTTTTAGCTGTGATGGGCTTATGCCTTGTAATGAAAGGAATATTGTGAGTCAAATCACATTTTATTTAGTTTTCAAAGATTGCATAATGAAAGTGAGCTTCATCGGTATGTAACAATCTGTTAAAAGATACAAATTAGTTATTGAGTGCAAGAAATACAATTAGACATTTCAATCTCCTGTATTTCTAAATCATACTGTATGTAAAAATGCTACTTATATGTGGCACATTAGGTACTTCTGGTTTATGATTTGTTGATGGGAAAGGTTCAAGGCAACATTTAATGGGAGATTCCATTGTGCAAGTTAGTATATTCAATAAAGGGTACATATGAAAGTACTTTGTAAGTATTTGATATGCATTCTTGAAACCTAGGGAGAAAATAACCACTTAGTTTTAAATCTGCCGCAGAATGCCTCCTCTGGGTCTGGATGCTTCATACCACTGATTAACTACATGAAGCAGCCAATTAGTGGCAGGAAAGCATTTCCATTGAAAGGGATCTCATTAGAGTTTTCCGACAAAGCCAGCGGTGGAGCTGTCTGTGGTAAGTATAGCAAGTGTTCAGAGATGTGTTCAGCTGAATGTATCACCTCCAAGGCAAATGAGTAGGGAAAGGAGCGAGCGCATATATGAGGGATTATGCAATTGCAATGAGGACCGCATGTAAAGGGCCCACTCAGTTATCATGTAAATTAAAGTTTATATGATGGCTGAAGTCTCCCTTTAAAACTATAATTTTACTTTAGTATTACAAGTAAGCCCCATGGTAGGAGGTTAGGTAAAACATTTTCAAACCATGTTCTGTTCTCAATATTAGCAATAAATAAATTGCAAATTATTCTCCAATGTTATTTATGCAACCTTATAAAAGCACTGAATTTTTTTTTACTAACTATTCTCCCATATACATATTTCTGTTTCTTGTATAATGAATATATAAACACGATGACAAAAATGGGGCCATGTATGCATAATTTTGCTTTGGTATAACACAAAACACTGGCACGATCCTTGTAAACATAGTTGAGGGGACCCTTCCCCACATTTGTACTTTGCGGTTTTATTTTGCTTATCATAGTGTATATATGAATATAACAGTTCCTTACAAGCTGCTTATTCATTGTATGTACTAAAAAACATAATTTGCTAATATATTTGAAAAAATAAGCTATCACATTGTTCCAAGCAGCAGAGGCTTTTTTATCTTGGGCATTGCCCTAGGCCTAACCCAATGCAGCACCAATGGGTGTCCCCTTCACAGCCACCATCCTCACCATGGAACGACAAAAGGCATCATATCCAAGAACAATGCGACTTAAAGGTCATCTTTTAAAGTAGTTTATGGAGGTTGCACTACTCGGCATACTGTATAATTATAAGTGAATGTTTGACACAAATCCTTAATTGCTAAAATACCTCTTTTTCCAAAAAAAAATCATAATAGCTGCAATAATTGTTAAAAATCACGATTAGCTTTTATTACCTTGATTTGATAGTATCACTTCCCCCAGCCAATTAGCCAGGCTACTCGTTACATTTATTCCAAATGGGGTTGCATATGTAATAAAATATTTATGTAACATTTCACTTGTATCACATTACACATTTGTTTTCATATATGCATTATATTTACATTTCAAATTATGAGTATCTTTTCAATCGATTTTGCCAAAAATGGCACAGCCTTTTAAACGGCCTCCTATATTCTGTATCTGTAAAAAGCAAATGTAAAAGAAAGTCACACACACTTAAAAAAATGGCTTAGAAAAATGTACAGTGTGTTCTCTTTTGCAGTAAGCATTATTTAAACAAACTGGAATGTGTTCTACCACTTTATACAATGTTGATTTCGGTCTTATTATCTACCTGCACACAGAAGGCAAAACGGCTCATTTTGTTAGATTACAGAAATGCAAGCCCGGATCACTATAGCAACAAACTTAATTGGTACAGTGCATATCTTCCTTTAACCATAGGATGGAGCCAATACCCCTGAATATGAATCCTACTATTTAAGAACAGAAAAATATAGAGTTTTTGATTACACAAAAAAACTAATTCACATATAATCATTTTAAATTAGTTTCTGTTTTTCTGCGTGTGCAAATCTCTGTGTTAAATTAACTCTGAGTCTAAATGCAGGGATTTGTGTATAATAACCATGGTTACCTGTTGCCAGTGGTATATAACCATATAGCATATTGTTACACAGTATAAAATGCAATCATGTGATTGATAAAGCTGAAAACCTTTGTGGTTTTTAACTACAATTCCCATCAACATCTTTGGAGGTACAAAGCATCCCACCAAAGGCTTTTGTTTTACACAAATCAACAACCAGCAATTAAAGCCTTTTTGCTGTTATTTCTCTTGAAAAGATACAGAAATATTTGATCTCTGGAATATTATAGAAGGGGTTAACCAGACACATATAAAGAGCAAAAACTAGAAATACCATAAAGAACAATTTTAGAGAAAGTCCCCAAATATACCATTTCAATAATTCTGCAGAATAAAACGTCGATACAACCACAAGTTTTTCTCCTTCTTTGGAGTATGAAAAAAAAATAGAAATAAATGAAACAAAATCTATGTGAACTTCTGGACATGACTATTAGTAGTGCTATATATTTAAAAACTCCTATCAGCAAAACAAAGGAAACCAATCAGGAAGGCAAGGCCATGTCAGAATAAACATAATGCATACAAACACTGCAATATGATCATATCACAGTATATTTACTGTAGAACATATGCTTAATATTTGATAGATTCAAAGAAGTGTATTTATGTAAGTATAATTATTTAGAGTTACAAACAAAAGAAACATATAAACACAAACATAATGCCTCATGCAAACAGAATGCGTTTCAAAGCAACACCTGTATGTGTACAAGAAACAAATGTATCACTTAAGGGAATAACAAAACCAGAGATCACAATGATAAGACACAGGCATGCAGAATTTTTTAAATAAGCAATTGTAAATCTGGATATCACAGCGATAAGCATTGTAATCCACACATGGAGAAATTATCAACATCTTTATAAGCAAAGTGCACAAAAAAAGCAATCGAACACCTAAGACAACTGCTAATATGCCAGCGAAAATCTAAATCATATTTTTCGTGCTATAAGTCATACAAAAAGGAATGCATAACCTTCTGTCTGTGTCTAGTCTGTTCCAGACTAAATTTAATTCAGGAGATTCTGATCAGGAGTACTCAGAGCTCCAAGACATCCAGAATGCCTTCATAAACCACATGCTTGTGCCTGCACTGTTTGCCATTACAACACTATACAAATGCTAATGGGTTTCAATATATTTAATCTCTTTTCATCATAATTTAGACTCATACCCTGACCTAGCTCTTTCAAAGTAGGCTTATCTCTGTATCTTATAGTGATGCAAATTCATTTTATGGAGAGTTAATCTACCCCCCACCCCACCCCCAGAAAGTTAATAACAAGCATTCACAATAAATTACAAGCGTTTTTTTACTGCACAACAGCTAAAAGGGTAGAAGTTTGAATAAGTCCTAATTATTAATGGTACACAACAAAACAAAATGTTGGAGTGGTATACAAACCCATCAAAGTATCCTGAAACCCTTTAAAAGATGCATATCATAAACACACACACCATAACATACACAAAATGCCCTGGTGTATTTTAACATTATATAATATAGTTTAGCCATTTATCAGTTTAATAAAATAGCCTGAACGAAAGACTGCTATAATTACATTAATTACAAAATAGGACATTTCTTATGCAGTATAGTAGACCAGCATCTCAAAACTATGGAGGCCTGGTTTAAGGTTAAGTTTCACTTGAGCTCAAAAGTCCCATTTGCACTGTGCTAATGAGAACAGGCCTTATTACTTTTGAGATCAATGAACAGAAGTCTAGGGTTGCTAACTGCAATCTCATTTCAGTAAATGCTGAGGAAGGGTATATTTGACAAGGTTAGAGTTAACAGGATGGAGGGTGATATACCGCCCCAGGCACCTTTCTTAAAAACTAAATCCATTTCTTTTTTCATGATTGTCTGCATCTATTACATCTCAACATGACAGCTTCTGCGCTGAATGCCAGGAAAAACATTAAAGTTAATATAAGACATACCATGCAGAAACATACCAGATTACAACTGTGGAAAAGCAAATTCCCACTGTAGAATATAAGCGAATTCTTACACAATGATACATTCACAGCATTTCCAAAAGCTTCTGTAAATAAATCACCTTTTAACAATGGATATTGAATATTTGGTGACTGCAACACAAAATACAAAAATAATATACTAAATGGATGGGGTGGCCAGTGACATTATTCATAGGTATACTACATCTCTTTAGGCGTCTTGAAAACAACAGTATAAACAATATGATGAAATTTAGTTTCAGCATCAAAAGATCATTTCAGTTCTGGATAGGAGATCAGGGACAGGGACATTGTAAGTATGGAACTGACCCTATTGCCAGTACCAACAGGTATATTATAATGTATACAAGGAGACAGACTGTTCCTAGAGTTGGTATTGAGGCTCAGCTGGTTTTGAAGCTTTAATTAATGCCCCATGAGTAAAATCTCTAGCATAATCTCATTCACCATCCACAGGATTGCCATATTAGGAGATCATCCAATGAACTGATTCCATTGGCATCCCAGCTGCTGTGCATTATAACACGTATCTATTGGCATGATGAGAGTTGTGGTGCACAGTAGCTGAAATGCCACAGACTGTATATCCATGTTACTAGCTATAATAATGTATTCTGTCTGATGATATTATTTCGGTGCTAAGGTGATGAACCGCTTGCAACTGCCTTATGGGATTTATGTATTGCATTGCCCTTTTGATGAGAAGGGCGTGGAATTATACCCCACAGCCGTTACCCTGTGTACTTACTGCAGTATGCGATCAGAAGGCTAGCGAGAATCACGAGTGCCCAGAAAGTTGAAGACATTCTTGGCAAGGTGTTCGCACCTTTTCTAGATCTTATCCCGTGAGATGGAGTCATTGAAGTCAGTTCTCCAGAGTTAAATAGCAGTCCGTTTCACCAGCTTGCTGCCCCTTGAACCGATTTTATAGATCCACCTGTACTCCTAAAGAAACATTTCTCCAGATCAGGGAATGGATCATCCTATCAAAATGGGTCAATCCACTGCCAAAAAAAAAGGATATACTGTCTTCTGCACTAATTCTTAATACAGTGTGTAAACGGTTAAACCCTATACCGTACCTGCGCGAATGTCAGGATGTTAAAGCACATGAAATTGGTGTTTTAGTATCAGCTGCTACGTATATCTTTTGTGAGGGTGCAGTTTGCATTTAAAAGGATCCAATGGGATATTCAGTGAAGGCAGAATTCAACAGCAAGCTCGTCAATACTAGAAGAGAGCAATACTTAGTGTGACATCACACCTGGGGCAGTGACCTAGTACACAGCCACGGGCTCAGGATTATTGATCACTCCGTTGCATTGCTACAATAATCTGCTGCGTGAAGAATATATATATTCGCAGCGCTATTTGATCATCAAAGCTGTGCCTGAGGTTGGCGACAAATGTTTAAAGCATGAGGAAGCAGCTCAGGATGTATCCTCTGTTTCCATTCGTTTCACCCGCTGCAGGATTACCCACTACTCTCTCTCTCACTCCATAGCGATCCGAGGGCTCTCTTACAATCTACCTTGGATCTGGTTCCACGCAAACTTTCCCTGCAGGATAAACGTGCAGGATCTCAGCTTGTGCCAGTGGATCACCGACTCTGTACGCTGTGGGAGCACGGGAGGGGATGGCTTGGCAATCACGCCCACATGTAGGGACAGAGTCAAAGGGCAGCTCTTTCCGGATGGCCCCGCAGCTCCAGGGAATCCGTGTACCAGGCAGCCTCAGACCCGATGACATGCTAGCGCATCCTCAATGCTGGTTACAGCCTTACCAGTGCAAGCAACACGCGGACAGGTGACCGATGGGTCTTTGATTTACATCCAAAATAGATAAATTCCGTCCAAAATGTGATGGTTTTAATGCCCGTTTGCACTCTATACGGAGGATTACATTGAAAAATAAGAATCATTGGGCCCATCTAGTCTGCTCATGTTTCTCAGACTTAATCACTACTATGTATTGTCTTCGATTCATGATAGCTGGGGATGTGACACAGACTTATTAACATGTAACATGATCATTATTGAAGCATCTTAACTGGATATTGTCAGGGAAGCTAATATATCCATAACTGGAAACAGGTATACATTTGAAAGGTTTGTTATATGTTTGACGTTTCAATTTTCCATGTAAAATGGTTAAAATTGTGTAGTAGAATTGGGTAGTCTTATGCACATGGAATTAAAATGTTCAAAAGTAATTTGACTACAAAATATGGTTTTTAGATGTCCACAAAATACTAAAAGTGAAGCATGCACCTAATAAGCATATATATATACATATATAGCTAAACAATATATAGTCACTTTGTGTGACAAATCCCAAATAATAATAATTACAATAATTTTTAAAGTAAGACTGTCTGGCAGTCTTCACATGTAAATATTTGTGGACTATGTATAGTTTTGACCCCTCTAATCCATAGCACCATCTGCAGTGAATGGGAGACAAATAAAGACATTAGGCTTTATAGTATACACAGTTCTTCTGTGCATGTAGTTCCTATAACTATTCTATGAATTAATTAATGTCTGTAATTTGTAAACATAAACATGATGTAGTCCTACCTAAAATGGATAACCATATGTTTTGTATTACAGTAAGAATATACCAGTATTTTTCTTATGTTTAATAAAATAAAAATACAGTGCCTGTGATTGTTTTTCTTGTCAATACTTTTTTATTGAGGTTTTGTACTTATTAGGACATACTTACCTACAATAAACTTTTGACAGATTTGAGGAAAACACATTCAAAAGTGTGTTACAACTGATATTCAGTTCCAAATACTGGAATACTGAAGTAAAAATATATTAACTGGATACAATATGAAGAACAAAAATATGTATAAGAAAACAATAAAAAAATAACCAAATATTATCTACCTTAGAAATCAAAGAGGTATATTACTTGTCAAGTATATGAAAATCAAAGGGAAAAAGTAAAGCTACAATACATAGCATTTTTGGAGTAGCAAAAACATATTTATATTTAGGTATCTCTACACATAACTAATATTATACATACATACTCTTAATATTCATTCATTATTCATTATTCATTACTATATACTATGTTTTTGATATCTAATAAAATAGTTATAACTTCTGAATATTATGGACCTATACTTTTTTTGCATTTCCTAACTATGGAGATTTTGGTGATTAGTTTTTAATGCGACCTATGATTTAAAGTACGGTGACCTGAGTAACTTTACTTAGACTAAAGTTACGGCAAGATGTTGGATTATGTCAGGCCAATTACATTTGTTGTATACTTATATTTTTATGATTGATATCACATTAAAATAATTCTTGTAAAAATATTGTATTGTTTTCTTTTTAATACCTTAAGAACCAATGGAATTAAAAAAAAAAAAAAAGGACTAAGAGATGTGCCTATGTGAAACAGGAAGTCATGGTTAGACAATTAGGGATTAATCTAGCCTTGGTGCAGTATTAATCTAAATTTTATTAAAGACAGGAGGCGAGTATTTTGCATTAAACCTTCTTTACTGTTAACCTCCAGCAGCAAAACAGTTAACAGAGAACAATAAAACAACCAATAGGAACACAGGAAACAGTCTATAAAAGTCTGCAGCTCAAGAAACTCCTCCTCTTTCTTTGCGAAGCTGAAAACGACAGCCACAACATCCCATCAGGAACAGAGTAGAAAACAGGAACACCATGGCACCAACACCTCACACCACCGGAGGACGACCTGGAAGACAGAGAACGTGACAGTACCATGCAACAGACCAGCAAATCATGATCACACATAGTCACAAAGCAACAATAGACAAAACCCCCGATAACCCCCCAAACATGCCACCATAGGAAGACAAAGAAGGGAGGGACAGAACAACGAGAAAGGGGGGGAAAATACTCGCCTCCTGTCTTTAATAAAATTTAGATTAATACTGCACCAAGGCTAGATTAATCCCTAATTTTATAGCAAGACAGGAGGCTTCGTATTTTGCAATTTTAACGCAGCTAAAGCAACGCCAAAGCCGCATGAGTCGGGGTCCGGAAATAAAAGGTCCGGAAAGTTGATTCCCTGGACCAATCCGCCGCCGACAACAGGTCTGAAATTGAACAGCCGGCCGACAAAGCCGCGGAGGCGGCCGCGCCACGAACCGAGTGCGCTCCAAAGGAGCCATCAATGCCAGCCAAAAGAAGAAGCCAACGGATCCACCTGGAAAGGGTAGGGACCGAGACCGGACGAAAGGGACGTACGTAAGAGATGAAGAGCGGACCCGAGAGGGACGACCGAAACGTAGCCGACCTGGTGAGGTAAGAATGGACACACCGGGCCACACAAAGGAGTGGCCGCTCAGGAAAGTAAGGGTAAGACACCGAGGAAGAGTTGGACTTCGTCCTACGAGACACGGAGACCGAGACACCCTCGGGAGTAAACGAAAAAGAGGACACATCAAAAGCCCGAATATCGGACACCCGGCGAAAGGAAACGAGACACAGGAGAAGAGCCGTCTTAGCGGAAAGCTGACGGAAAGACAGGCCATCGTTATCCGGCCAAGTTTCCAAAAAATTGAGAACCCGGGAGACATCCCAGAAGGACCGATAACGAGCCTGCGGGGGTCTAGAGAGCCTAACACCACGAAGGAGACGACAGACCGCCGGATCCTTACCGACACCCAAACCCTGTACCGGAACGTGAGCAGCCGAAATGGCCGAACGAAACAAATTAATGGTGCGGTAGGACCTGCCCAAGGAAAAAAGATGGGCCAAAAAATTAAGGACCGCCGTCACAGGTGCAGTAAGGGGATCAAGGTGTCGAACCAGACACCAGCGACTCCAGGCGTTCCAAGCCTGGAGGTAAGATCTCCGGGTGCCTGGGGCCCAAGAGCCCCAGAGCAGGTTTCTAGCTGACTCCGATAAGCCCGGCACATGCCAGGATCCCCGGAAACCAACCAAGCCACCAGCGTCAGACGATCCTGGAGGATAAGAGGATGAGGGTTCCCCTCCGGATCCTGAAGCAGATCCCAGGTCGAGGGAAGGATCAGAGGATCTGCGCACGACAGTTCCAGAAGCAACGGGAACCACGGCTGAGTCCTCCATAGGGGTGCTATCAAAAGGATAGAGACACCCTGACGACTGACTGCATGCAGAGTCCGGAGGATCATGTTGAATGGGGGAAAGGCATATGCTCCCTGGAGAGGCCAAGACTGCAGGAAGGCATCCACCGCCGAGGACAGCGGATCTGGGAGCCAGCTGAAGAACGCCTCTGTCTGGCGATTCGACCGGGATGCGAAAAGGTCCAGATGGAGAGGACCCCGACAAAGGTGGAGAGAGTGGAACACGCTCGGTAGAAGGCGCCAATCGCTCACGTCCCTCCAATGTCGGGAAAACCAATCCGCTACAAGATTTTCCTTGCCAGGAAGGTACTCCGCCCGTATGGACAGATGATTGTCCAGGCAGAACTGGTAAAGATCCTTGGTGAGCTCTGTGAGGAGCCGGGATCTGGAGCCCCCCAGCCTGTTGATGTAGCGAACGGCGGAGACGTTGTCCATGCGCAGCACCAAGGAACAATGCGTGACTCCCTTCATGAAGCTGCGAACCGCGAACGAGCCAGCGATGAGCTCCAGGCAATTGATATGGAGATCGCGCTCCTCCGTGGTCCAAGGACCCCCGGTAGCAGTATCCCCGCAAACTGCTCCCCAACCAGATAGGCTGGCGTCGGAGTCCAAGACAAAATCTGGACTTGACCCGAAAATGGCACGGCCGTTCCACGCGTCCATGTGGACCAACCACCAGTGGAGTTCTAACCGGGCCTCGTCCGACAGGGAGATCATCGTGTCGTAGGAGGCCGACTGGCGAAGGTGCCTCGTCTTCAGGCGCTGAAGAGCCCGATAGTGGAGGGGGGCCGGGAATATGGCCTGAATGGATGCGGACAGCAGGCCAATAACCCTGGCGAGGTTCCTGAGCGAGACCAAGCCACCGCGCAGGAGCCTGCGGATCTCCTTCTTGATCACCAAGACCTTGTCGCGGGGAAGTCTGAGGACGGACGCCACCGAATCCACCGAGAACCCGAGGAACTGAACGACCTGTGTTGGGACTAAAACCGATTTGGCCTCGTTGATGACAAACCCCAAATCCTGAAGCAGGTGGACCGCCAGGTAAGTATCGCGACGCAGGGACTCTATATCCTGGGCCATGAGGAGGATATCGTCCAAATAAATTATGGAACGAATACCGCGGGCTCGAAGGAACTCCATGACCGGCTTCAACAGCTTGGTGAAGCACCACGGAGCGGAGCTGAGGCCAAAAGGGAGGCAGGTGAACTGCCAAAGGCGGCCGCGCCAGCGAAACCGCAGAAACCTCCGATCGTCCTGATGGACAGGGACGGTGAGGTAGGCGTCCTTGAGGTCGAGGCGAGAGAACCAATCGTTCTCCCTGAGAAGGTCGCGGAGGAGATGTATGCCCTCCATTTTGAAGTGAGGGCCCGGAGGTTGATGACCGGGCGGAACTCCCCTGATTTCTTGCGCACCAAGAAAATGTTGCTGATAAAGCCGGCAGGGGAATCTGCCAATTCGATGGCACCCTTCTCTAGGAGAGAGGAGAGCTCGGAGTGCACTAGGGACGCGGCGTCGCGAGACAGCCTGGGGAGAGGAGGGAGAGAAGCTTGCCGAGGGACAGAGAGAAACTCGAGACGGAAACCCATGACAGTCTGAAGGACCCAAGGATCGGACGTGAGGCGAGACCAAACATGGAAAAAACGGGCGAGCCGACCCCCGACAGGAATGTGAGGAAGAATAGGAAACAGTCTTACCTGATGCCGATCTTCCCCTGGAGGACGAAAAACCTCTGCCCCTGGAACCACCTCTGGAGAATGGAAGCCGGTAGTGGGAGCGGTAGGCGGTGGAGGCGTCCGGAAACCGGGGTCTTGAGCCAAACGAGGCCGTTCTGCTGGCGGCACGACCCCGCTGCCGGCCAGCTCTGGAGGAAAAACGACTCCCTGACTGGAATACACGCCTCATGTTGGTCTGGGCCTTGGTGAGGGAGGTGAACAAGTTCACGTGTTGGCTCAAATCTTTAATAAATTTCTCGCCAAAGAGTAGACCTTTAGCTTCAGCGCCCAGCTCCTTAGGGGCCAACTCGGCCAACTTGGCGTCCAGTTTAAATAACGCCGCCTTGCGTCGCTCGGAGGAGATGGCACAATTGGCGTTGCCCAAAAGACATAAGGCTCGCTGAGTCCAGTCGCGAACCAACTGGGGGTCCAGAGGAGTGCCATCAGTGATGGCTTCGTCAGCCATTTGGAAGACTTGCGTCAAAGGGCCCGAGACGTCCAAAAGTTTATCTTGGGCAGAGCGCAAACCCAGCTCAATGCCCTTACGAGGGTCTTTACCATTCTTGGTAAGGAAAGTCACGAAAGTCTGGTCGAACTCGGGAGTATTAAGGACTTTATCCTTGACCGTAGGACGAGGACACTCAGAGCGGAGTCGTTGACGTACGTCCTTGTCTAGAGGACGGCGGATCCAGAACCGCAAGAACTCGGCAATGTGCGCCGAAGGAGTCCACTCTGAAGAGCGTGGGTGGCGAAGGGCTCTGGGGTCAAACAACGGAGTGCCGAGGTCATCCGTAACCTCAAACGGTTGGTCAGGAGCGCTGGACGGGTTGAGCGGAATTTTGGGAGGATCTGGAGCGAAGTCTCGTTCCCGGGCAGGGGAGGCCAGTCCAGAAGAACCAGCGCAGTACTCATCCAAAACCTCATAGTCAGCGAGGTCCTCCGTTGGAGAGATCATGGGAAGGGCCGAACTGCGGGCCTTTTTTAGAGGGGTCTTTCCCTTAGCTGACGTTGAAGGTAGTTCGCTCCAGGTACGCTTCTGGGAAGCAGCAGTGCCCGCGGGGGAAGACGAACCACCCGCATCTGACTCCTCAACCCCAGTAGGGGAAACGCTAGGGGGCGCCGGGCGCGCAGATTGGAGCTCCTCGAGGGCGGCAGGTAGTGATGCAGCCAGAGCGGAGCGAAGCCAGGCCTGTACGGACGCCGGGAGTTGGTTTTGCAAATCTTCGGCCATGGTACTCCAAGTGTGTCTGATGGGAACACAAAACAAGGAGTGAGTAGGGCAAAATCCAGGCACAGGCCAAATAACCGGGGTTCACCCGAACAGTAAAATGCAGCAAGGTAGGTGCCGTATCCCCAACAACGTGCCCAGAGGAGTGGGGTTCACCACGCCTGATAACTGCAGGGGGGCTACCCGAGCAGAGGTAAAAAGGGGTCACCCAGTGAGCCAAAATCCAGTAAGGGGGTCACCCCAGAGAACAGGCCTGAAAGGGGTTCATCCACAGATTCTTAAAGGTAAGGCCATAACAGTAATGGGCAGTGGGGGTTCACCCATGGGGAGGTCAGCAGGGGGTTACCCTGAAGTCAGATTCCATCCAGATGGTGTAGTACATGCAATGTTATATTTGTCTTGTAAATGCCCTGGCGAATGTAAACCAATAAGGGTCTTCAAAACACCTAAAACGTAAAAAACCCTGAAAGAAAAAACAAGCAAAGCGGCCAAGAAAGGCCCCAAAAGCTACAAACGGCCGAGCGCCGCGTGGTGAAGGCCGCCAGAGAGAAAGGCCGGGGCTACCACCACGCCGCGGACGACCCACAGCGAAAAAACTAGCCGAGCGGTGAAAATATATGGGCCGCAACGCAGCCGCAACACGTGGGCGAGGGCCCGACCGACGCGCGGGAAACGGGCCGAAGAAGACGCCGAGGGAGACCGCCGAACGAAAAGTAGCCGCGGCAGGAAAACAGCAGGTCGCCGCACATCAATGCGGCAAGCCGCCGCGCATCAATGCGGCGAGCCGCCGCGCATCAATGCGGCGAGCCGCCGCGCCTCAGAGCGACAAACCGCCGCGCGGCAACGCGTTTTGGAAGCCGCCGCGCGGCAACACGGGAAGCCGCCACGCACCTACACGCGGCAGGCGGGGGAACTACAAATCGCGGCCAAGCCGCCGCGTAAGGAAGAAAAAATAATAAAAGAGAAACGCCGAATGGCGGTAGAGGAAAAACCTAAAGGGCGGGAAACCACAAGGCCTGACAGACAAGCAGAACTGAGGTAAGAGAAACAAGAGAGAGGGCACCAAGATGCCCGCAGGGAAGGGAAAAAAGCAGCAAATGGGAAATACAGAGAAAACCCAGCTGCACAGGTACCCAAAATAATATACAGATAATGTAAAGTAAATAAAATATAATATATAACAGTGCTCAGACACTAAGAAATATAATGGAATGTTCTCACCTGGAGGTTAAGCAGCAAAGAAAGAGGAGGAGTTTCTTGAGCTGCAGACTTTTATAGACTGTTTCCTGTGTTCCTATTGGTTGTTTTATTGTTCTCTGTTAACTGTTTTGCTGCTGGAGGTTAACAGTAAAGAAGGTTTAATGCAAAATACGAAGCCTCCTGTCTTGCTATAAAATTTCCTGTTCCTAGTCACCCAGATGTAGTAAATATGTAAAATATCAATAGGAATATAACCCAAATATATTTTGCTCATATGAATTGATAAAGTTGCCAATAATTGTGCCACACCCAGGCCCGGACTGGCCATCGGGCACACCGGCATTTGCCCGGTGGGCCGGGCCGCGGCAGGGCCGGATTGACTTAGGGGCTGATGGAGCTGCAGCTCCAGGCACCTACCTTAAAATAGGCCCAGTCAGAACCGGACAGACTGGGCCTATGCGGCCTCTACGGCCGCATTAACGCAGAGCGTAAGGGGCACCTGCCCCTTAAGCCCACCGCAACTGCGACCAGGTCCGCCACTCTAAGGGGCCAGGAAGCCCCCACCAGGGTCGGCCTTACAGGTGTGCTGCTGCACAGGGTTTAAATTAAAACATCGGGGGTTTTTAATTTTTTGGTTTTTTTATATACATTCACACAATTCATCCACACATTTATTCATTCATTCTCATACGCATTCACACTACCCCCTCTCCCCATCTTATCTGCCCCTTCTCACTATGTACCCCCTCTCCCCATTTCTCAATATCTAACCCCCCCTGCCCCTTCTCACTGCACCCCCTCCCTCACCCTACTTACCTTGTTGCCGGAGCAAGCAGCAACTGCGACCGGGCCCACGGCAGGGCCGGATTGACTTAGGGGCTGATGGAGTTGCAGCTCCAGGCCCCTACCTTAAAATAGGCCCAGTCAGGACCGGACTGACTGGGATAAATGTTTATTGTGACAAATATACTTTTACATGGACATGTAGTAAGTATCATGAACAATGTCAAAATAGTGCTTTCCATTTCATTAAGAGAAGTCCATTCTAAGATAAACTTCTCGTATGTGCACAAGGGTATGTCCTTGTGGGGGAAAATGTCTGCCTGGTATGTCCATGTATAGGCAATACATACTGTGTTTCTGCTATTCCATCTACGATGCTTTTGTGGATTTAAATGTCAATGTTCGATACCCGGAAACTACTATTTTCATCACAAAACTACTTTAAAAAGTTATTTTACGATGGTATCGAATGAATGATTGAAGACTCTTTGATGATCAGCTATTTAACAACAAGCATTTTATTAAGCCTGATTCATCAGAAGTTGGAGACATACTCTTGCACAGTGTTCTGTAAGTGGATGCATTTGTCCATTCAACCCCTTAGTTTTATGCATTATCTGGCTACATTTATTAAAATATTGATTCCCTTTGACACCAGTGTGTTGTGTAAGCTCCCCCTCTGGCTCATTTAGCACCCTCTATAGTGCTGCGATGTTATAGCACTACCCTGCGCTTTGTGACCCCCCCTCTCTGTTTGTCACTTAAAGAAACATTTTGCCCACTCACTTTCACTTTAATATCTTTTGTTTACTGTATGTTGGACGGTTGTCTTAACAATTGGAGCAATGCCTTATCATTAATTGCAAAAGCTGCTTTTATTTACAGATGTTGTAAAATAAATTATCTGTTTTAAGAGAACCAAGATTATTTCTGAGTAGTACCCTATACATCGCTATTTTTTAGTGGTAGACAAAGTGATATTTCATATATATATATATATATATCTATATATATATATATATATATATATATATATATATATATATATATATATGTGTGTGAATTAATTAAATCCTGGGCATTTACAGAATTTATAAATAAATATTATAGAGATTACATTATTGGCACCTATTTTTTTGTAGTAGAGCAGTATAAAAATGAAACATTCAATATTTTTTTTTTATTATTAAGGTTTTTTTTTCTTTCTATGGTGATGCTTGGTGTTCAAAGAAATCTACCACTAGACCATTTAGAATACTACTGATGTAAGTTTCTGCTCCCATGTAATAAACCTCCTAGTTTTGTATTAGAAGTTTTATATCTAGATTTAAGGCTTGTGGAAAGCTTCAGGCAAAGTAACCTCTGTATTGTTGAACTGCATTTTCAATTATCACGCAGTCATAATCTGGTTTAACAAAGCGTTAACAGTTTAAGTGACACATGATGCCAGAATCTTGATTCACATTGTAAGGAGTTAATGGTTTGAAATTTTTATAGAGGAAAGCTCAATGTCTTTAGCTTAAGAATATTTTCTTATTATAAGATATTTCTTATAAAATAAATGTCCTCTTTTCCCTCAGGGAAGATGACATCTATAGCACAAGAGGCAGAGCTAGCACATTTAATAAATGCACTCAGGGGCGTACCTAGAGTATTTGGCACCTGGGGCGGATCGTGTATTTGGCACCCCCCGTTATCTACTGGCGCAGACACTGAAGGTGGTACAGCATTACTGTTATCATTATATACTGAGGCAGACATTGACGGTGGTATAGCATAACACCTATCACTATATACTGAGGCACACATTGACGGTGGTACAGCGTAATCCCTCTCACTATACATTGAGCCAGACATTGACAATAGTGCAGCATAACTCCTATCACTATATACTAAGCCAAACATTGATGTGGTGTAGGCCTACCACTTCATTGTCTGGCTTAGTAGTAGGGATGCACCGAAACAAATTCTGGACTGAAACTGAAAATGCAGCATTTACCTGGCCGAAACCGAATATGACCCCCCCACCATAAAAAAATCTAACACTTTTATTTAAAGTAAGTAACACACCAAAATAGGACAAAAATTAAATAACAATATTTATATTATATATATATATATATATATATATATATATATATATATATATATATATATATATATATATCATATATATAATTGTTAACAGCAATCACACTCCTATCATGTCCAGGTTCTAGCATGTACTGGTTGCCTGGGCATGATAGGAGTGTGATTGCTTTCAGCAATCATATATATATTAATATTGTTATTATTATTGTTCACATGTGAACTCAGCACTGGAGGCATAGAATCAGACATACACATCCCGTATCTTTCTTTAGATACCATTATTTTGATCGTATCATATAACATAACTTTACCACCAGCCTTTGTCCAAATTTGTGGTGGTATTTTTTTCACATTGAACTTCAGGTATCAATTTATAGCCCCTGGTATGTGTCACTGCCAAACAGCACCCTAATATGTGTTCAGAAAAAATCTCCTGATAGGTTTGTAGGTAAAACATCACCTTTGGGAGGTGCGCATTTTTGTTGGAATTTCAACATCTGGTTAGTCTGTGTCCATGTCCTATTTTTGGGACATCATTGAAACCGGCTAATTCGATTTACCCAATCAAATCATACATTTATTTTTAAACTAGACACCCCATGGACATTTAAAATGCCAGTATTTTAACTATTTCCATGCAAGAATTTTTGTGAAGGGGCCACACATGCCTTCCTTTAAGCAAACGGGTGGCACTATATTCAATATGGCGCACGTTGTTGCTCTGTGAAGTGACCAGACAGGGCCTCTGCTGCAGGTCTCGGTGTTGCTGAATACTTTGACATTGAGGCATTGCAGCAAACACTGTTTAAGAGAAGAAAGCGATCGTAGTTATACACCTGTCCAAAGTCATAACGTGCTAGGCATCTCAATTTTTTTGACGTGTCTGGCATGTCAATTGTTGTCAAGAGGTTAAGTAACTACAAACAAAGCCAGGTGGTATGATCATGCAAAGCAAGTGTTTGTTTCCACACTGCATCAAAGTTAGTCGGCTTACTGATTGTGCAGAAATAACCAAGTACGTCATATAAGGCAGAATAGTAAATCTTTACATTTGTCATGGATGCTGCTTCTATCTTTGTACTGTTTCACTGATATTGAGTACATAGACATACAATGGCATTATGCACATACAATACATGCATACTCACAAATGCTTAATAGGCAGAACTACGTGCATTCATACAGAGTTATCCCACATACATACATACACACTGACTGTCATAAACACAAATTCTACCTGGACATTATTTAATCCTATAGCTGCTGGTTCCTGGATGGGGAATATTTAGTAATTTACAAGATTAACAGCGTCTGTGCTATATTTCTGATCTATTTCATGTTATTTTAATGGACACAATTGGCTTTTCATTTAAAAAACAAGGACTTTTTTTAAGTTACCCCAAACGTTTTATAAGTAGCGTAGGTATCATGGTCAGGTGTCTACATACTTTTGAGGAGATCCCTGATTGCATTATTCTAGATTAAATACAATTTAAATTAAAATCTGTATCCGTGAATACTATGATGTATTTTCTCAGCTGCTGTCCTTACTGCTGAGTGTCCGGATATGTGTTCCACCTATAATGATGTGTGGCACCCAAGGAACAGCATGCTATGGACGCTCTACCAGCTCAGCAGAGCCTGAACTCCTGGCATGTATTCTAATTCACCCCAGGTCTCTCTAATCTGCGGGGTGGAGTACCGGCCCACCCTACTCTCTGTATGCTTCACCCCAGGGGCCCATACTTAATCATAATCGTATATGTTCTTGTCAGGGTTCAACCCTGGCAGCCTGGGCTATGTGTCATGTCTACCTGCAGCCACTAGTGTCCACTCTTTCCTGTCAGGAGCACCCCTTTCTAATTACCGTATTTGCTTGATTATAAGACGAGGTATTTTCCAGAGCAAATGCTCTGAAAAATAATCATAGTCTTATATTCAAGGTTGTCTTCTAATCAGACCTCAAATAGAGGTCTGACTACAAGACTAAGATCCAGATCCCCCGCAGCACTGCAGTGGCATATAGAGGGGTTAAAAGGAGTATCAGGCAGGCAGAGTGGAATATAGGGGGTTAAAAGGAATATCAGGAGGCAGACTGCCATATAGGGAGTTAAAAGGAATATTAGGGAGGCAGAGTGGCATATAGGAGGTTAAAAGGAATATCAGGGAGGCAGACTGGCATATAGGCGGTTAAAAGGAATATCAAGGAGGCAGAGTGACATATAGGGGGTTAAAATGAATATCTAGGAGACAGAGTGGCATATAGGGGGATATAAGGCATATCTGGGGGGGCAGATATGCATAACTGGGGGCAGGTTCGCAAATAAAAGGAAATAAAAACAGAAAATGCATTTTTCTCGATCATAGTTTTTATTAAATATGAAAAAATAGTTTACATGTGAATTAATATTTACCAGTAAACCTTTTCTTATAGGGTAGTCTTATACAGTAGCGTACCTAGTGGGGAACGGGGGGTGCAGCTCGTCAGGGGGGTGCCACAGGCTAGGGTGACCACATGTCCCGGATCCCTGGCAGCTTTGTCACTTTTTTTTTTTTTTTACACGGAGGAGAGAGAGAGGGGAGCCTAGCAACCGCTCGGTGCCCCTCAGTCTCCTTCACGAGGCCTCTAACTCCATTGCGGTGCCTGCATGTCATGCTGAACGCCGAAATATGACGTCAATATGATGGTAAATCCTATGTGTGTAATCTGGGTGATGATCAGGTTCTATGTGGACAGTGTGGACGCCAGAGCTGGCTTTGGGTTGTGCAACCTATCATCTATGCCTGTAGTTAAATCTCTTGCTATGTTTCCATACATTATTATGTTTACCATTACATTATTGTATACCTGCAAATACAGGATTTGTCTGATTCTATGCCTCCAGTTCACATGTGAACAATAATAATAATAACAATATTTATATATATTTATCCTATCATGCCAAGTCAGCTAGTACATGCTGGAATCTGGAATCTGGGTATGCCTGGGCATGATAGGAGTGTGATTGCTGTTAACAATCATATATATATATATATATATATACCGTATTGGCTCGAATATAGGCCGCACTTTTTCCCCCCACTTTAAGTCTTTAAAGTGGGGGTGCGGCCTACATTCGGGGTCTAGCGCCCGACGCCCAGGACATGCAGTCCCGGGCGCCGGGCAGGCAGCGGGGTTAGGATACAGATCCCCCGCAGCGGTGCAGGGGACCTGCATCCTACTCCCCGATACGCTCAGACAACCTCCCCTGCCAGCACTTCCCACGGGAGGGTGCCGGCACGGGAGGTTGTCTAAGCGCATCGTGCGGACCGTCCGCACGATGCGTTTTACCTCTGCCCACCCCCGACTTACCGGAGCAGACTCCCGGGTGTCTTGCCGGCACCGGAAGTTGCATACGCGTATTGCGTAGATGTGCCCCGCCGGCCCCGCAAGACACCCGGGAGTCTGCTCCGGTAAATCGAGGGGGGGGGGCAGAGGAGGACAGTGGCAGCATATCTCGGGGGGAGGGGGAGGAGGACAGTGGCAGCATATCTCGGGGGGATGGGGAGGAGGACAGTGGCAGCATATCTCGGAGGGGAGGAGGAGGACAGTGGCAGCATATATGGGGGGGAGGAGGAGGACAGTGGTAGCATATCTCGGGGGGGAGGAGGAGGACAGTGGTAGCATATCTCGGGGGGGAGGACAGTGGTAGCATATCTCGGGGGGGGAGGAGGACAGTGGTAGCATATCTCGGGGAGGGAGGACGGTGGCAGCATATCTCGGGGGGGGGACAGAGTGGCAGCATGTTTTTTTTGGTGCTTTTTTAAAGAAAAAAACTTTTTCTTTAAAAAAGCACCAAACTTTTAGGGTGCGGCCTATATACGGGGGCGGCCTATATCCGAGCCAATACGGTATATATACCGTTATGCTGCACTATTATCAGTGTCTGGCTCAATGCATAGTGATGGCGATTACGCTGTACCACCGTCAATATCTGCCTCAGTATATAGTGTTAGGTGTTATGCTGTACCCCCGTCAATGTCGGCCTCAATATATAGTGATAGGTGTAATGCTGTACCACCGTCAATGTCTGCCTCAGTATATAGTGGTAGGTGTTATGCTGTACCACCGTCAAAGTCTGCCTCAGTATATAATGATAACAGTAATGCTGTACCACCTTCAATGTCTGCGCCAGTATATAATGATAGAAGCTATGCAGTTTTAAAGTCTTTGGTGGGGGGGGTGCCACATACAGGATCTGCCCCTGGTGCCAAATACTCTAGGTACGCCCCTGGTCATATATTCAGGCTTCTTCTTTTTTTCCTTAATTAATATTCAAATTTTGGGGGGTAGTCTTATAATCGAGTAATACGGTACTTGGGACAGCCAAGCCATTTTACCTGAGTGTAGCCCTGCCCTTATATACCTAATCTGCCTTTCAGTCTGGGCCTTTGCATTGAAGTGTATTTAGCTTTGCTGTGTCTCTGCTTCCTGGCCCTGTGCAGTTCCTAGCAATTCTATTCATTTTGACCTGGCTTGTCCTGACCTTGCTCTTGGCTTCTGATTTGGTTTTTGCTCCTGTGGTCGCCTGGTATTGACCCGGGTTGCCTGCTACTGTGTGCCCTGCCAAAAATCTAGTGCCCTGTCTATAGTCTTCCAGCCATGTTCCAGCCTTGTACTCTGCCAGAGGTCCAAGTCCCCTATCCGAAGTCCGCTCCTTGGTCCTCTATCCGCAATCCGCATCTGCCTTTGTGCCTATCTCACGCTTATTGACCAGTCCTTTTTTTCCCTGTTTTGCCAGCACACTCCAATATAGACGTATTTGTATTTATATATCTACAGCCCCCTGTGTCTTTATTTGCCTGTCTGTACCACCAACCAGTCATGATGCATTGTGGGGCAGAGACAAAGTCCTTGATATTCTCTGCAACTAGACTTCAGTTGCTGTTGCACACAACACATACTCCCCCTGGGGCTAAATATCATACCCCTCTCTACAAAACCTAGGAGGGATGTACACACCATCAGAGACAACACCTTGCACCTTATCACACTGCCCAGAGAAATAATGTCCGCTCTTTATTAACATCAGACATACCCATGAAGCAGAGTGTTGATCCAATCTTCACGAAGCAGCCAGTGGAAGATGAACACCAGCTGCCAGCTACCTGCTGCTGATCCCAGCAGAGTACCATCAAACTGGGAGTTGGAGCAAAGTCGTTTCTATGGTTTGGCAGGTTCATCTACCGGAGATGTTTCCAGATAATATTTCTAACGGGATATTTTGTAACGGGATGTCCAACAAGCTTATATAAACTACTGTTCAAAAGTCACTTTTAAATCGAACACAAAGACATTTCTAATTGTACCCCAATTGCAAAATTGTTTTCTAACAATGAATTAGTCTTTTAAACTTGGATTAGCATACACAACATGCCATTGGAAGACAAGAGTGATGGAAGTGATTAAGGACCTATGTACATCTATGAAGCTATGCCATAAAAAATCAGCCATTTCCAGGTACTATAGTCATTCACAATGTCTGCACTGTATTTCTAATCAATTTCATGTTATTTTAATGGACAACAAGGACATTTCTAAGTCAGGATCAAGTTTTTCTTCTCTCATAGGTACTCTTTTAATGTACTCATTTTTTTATTGCGTGGCAGATGCAACCCCTTTTTCTCTCATGACATAGAAGTATGTTTAAAGAGTGCAAATGACTACAGACTTTCTATTTAACTATCTCATGGGTATTTTTGTCAACCAAAAGTACAATATGTCCATACTATTTATGCTTCCGTTTCATTCATTGTTTATATTTTCATTGAAATAAATGTAAATCCACTATAGTGTGGCAAATGACACATTGACTGCCATATTTTCTCATCATTCAGAATTATAGTGATTGTCATGAGAAATGAGACTGTGTTATTATCAGAAGTGATATATATGTTTTATTGTGATTTATTTATATTTTATTAACTAGGGAAAAATAATAATATAAAGGAAAAAAAAGTTGTATGGAAAACCCCAGACATTCAATTATTCTCCACAACACTTTAAATCTAGTATTATATGTTCCCAGAAATGTGTATGCAAGTTTTTCTCAGATCTGTTTTCTCCCTGTCTGATCATATTATAGTCAGGTTTACTATGCAGAACCTCGGGGAAAGATGCAGTGCCATTACTCAAACTGCAATAAAGAAGAGAATTTTGATGCAGTACATTTTATGATACTGCAACACAAAATCCTTCCAAACAAGAATATCCTGGTTTTCTCAAAAGCAATTCCAAATAGTCAAAGCTACTGAAAAAAAAATCAATGTAATCATCATGAAAAAGGGATATTTGTGTGCTGGCATTTTCTTCTTACAATAATATGCTATAATGTTTGCATATGTTATCGCAACAACAAAAATACTGAATTCGTTGCTCAGTCTAATAACTATATAAATGTAGGGAAATGTGCTAGACTTGAGCACATTTGTTTTTCATTATATTTCTTATTATATTTTTTGTGCAATATGTTTATGTTTAGGAAGAAGCAGAAAAAATTAACTTGCTGATGCAGACACATGTTTACATTATTATGTGAAAGGTTTGTGAGTTATTTGAATGTTTCCTGAAACTGTCTTATGCAATCTACTAACCTTTATTGAACAATAAATCACTGAACTATTGGTTTCACTGTCTGTCACATCAGTGCCTATTTCAATGCAGGTCCCAGGTAGACATGAATCCAAAGAAAATCTGTGTCTCAGTGTAGGAGGTCATAACTGGTGTTTTCTGGTCTATTTCCTATGCTGATGTTCTCATCCTTATCATATCCATGCAATGGTGGTCTGAACAAAATTAAAACAATTGGCAACTTGATAATAGAGCAGATATAACATCATGGGAAGGAGAGCAGAAATTTGATACATTTCCAAATGATCCGTACTGAAAATATCCACTCATCTGTGATGAGCAAAAAAAAAATGATCAGACAAGCAGGACATCTCCCACAATGAGATCCGTTTAAATATGATGCAAAGCAGCAGGGTTACTGAGCGTGAGTTTTATAATGTAACCTTGGGAAATGATACTTTGTAACTAAAAAGTTACTTTTTGGCAACTGAGGAGGGCTGACATTCACATTAAGAATTACCTCCTATTTATTTGGATTTTTTATACACTATATGGACAAAAGTATTGGGACACCTAACCATTACACCAACAGGGACTTTGATGACATTGCATTTTAAATACATAGACATTAATATGTAGGTGGTACCCCTTTTACAGCTGCCACTCTTCTAGGAAGGCTTTCCACAAGATTTTGGAGTATCTATGTGGGAAGTTTTGCCCATTCATCCAGTAGAGCATTTGTGAGATCAGGCACTGATGTTGGACGAGAAGGCCGTGCTTGCAATCTCCTTTCCAGTTCATCCCAAAGGTGTCCAATGGGGTTGATGGAAATGTCTGATATTCATTATATATTAATAGTGTCAATGTTTGAGGCAAAGATGTAAAGTGATTGAACACGCAATAAATAGTCATAATATTGATCACAATTCAACTAATTAATTAACTTAAATGTAAAATAAGGGAGAAAAAGATAATCTCCAAAAAACACCACAACGTGGTTCCTCTACACATAGAAATACAGATCAAATTGCTATATATATATATATATATATATATATATATATATATGTTCTTATCCGTAGCACTCCCAACCTGTATCCTATTTAATTAATTAACTTGTGAGTGTTGTGTGTGCATGCTCATGATTTTGGCTGATTGTTGGCAGCAGAGTTATAGAGTAAAAGAAATAAGAATGCTTTGCTTAAATGGTACATCATTGAGAAGTGGGCAAGTAAGTTTTTTTCCTGACTGCTAAGTTTGAGGGATACTTTTTCCAGACCTTCCTATAATATACACTTAACCGTTATTTTAATGCATGTATTGTTGTCTAAATCTTTGAATGATATTACTTATTTGCTATTTAGAATAAAAAAAAAGTGGGATTTGGTTAAACTGACAACCAAAACCACATGCAAAATGGTAACAAACAAATCAACTTTATGTACAAATTACTTTACCTCTGAGGCAAAAAATGTTGTGCCACATATTACTTTATGATTAATAAAATGAAAAATGAATTAAATAAAATTAGCAGACAAATTGATTCTATCTTAAATATACTATATAATATACTATACTGTGTGTACTCAACCGAGAATGTCAGAGTTTTTTATATATATATATACTGTATGTATATGTATGGTCACTTTTTCCCAAAGCAAGTACTTTCTAGAAATATTCTTCTTATTTATGTACTCGTTAATTTAATGTCACATTAAGGGAATATAGTTTTTGCAATAGGATATTTACAGAACATATCGACTTCATTAAGATATAAACTATATGAAATGTAAATGATCTACACTTACAGTCTTAACAGCTTCTTGTGTATCTTAATTGAACTTTTTATGAAGAATCCAACATTTGAGATGGAACAAGTGTATGTTTGTCATGGATTAAAACTTAAAAATGTGCACCTAAACTGCTTCAATGGAGTATAGCTTATCTGTCATTTTACAGTTTTGTACACTAAAGAACCCCATGTAACAAATGTACACATTAAGCTAAGCAAAATACAGTATATGCATTGACCCCCCTCCATGTGTATACCATGAGGAAAGGTACATAATATGACCAAAATGATGTGGATAATCATCCTAATTATTGAGTTTAGGTGTTTTAGCCACACCCATTGCTAACATGTATACACTAAAGCACATAAAGCATGCCATCTCCATAAAGAACATTGGCAGTAGAATGGGTTGTACTGAAGGGTTCGGTGACTTTAAACATGTCATAAGATGCCACCTTTGACACAAGTCAGTCTTCTGTAGCATCGCTCATTACAGAGTTCCAAAATACTTCTGGAAGCAACATCAGCACAAGTACTGTGCTTTGGGAGTTTCAGGAAATGTAATTCCTTGGCCGAGCAGCTACATATAAGACAAAGATCAGTATGCACAATGCCAAGCATTGGCTGGAGTGGTGTAAAGCACACTACCATGGGACACTGGTGGAAACATGTTCTCGGGAGTGATGAATTAGCATTCACTATCTTGAAATCTGGGTTTGGCAGATGCCAGTAGAACACTACCTACCGGAATGCAACGTTCCTACTAGAATTGTTCATTTGTTTTCGTATGAACTTTATTTTTAATGAAAGTTAGCTGTTTCGCACATTTGTACAAATCAGCCCTAACGAGGTTGATCTCCAACTAAACTGACAAAAACAAACTGAAAAATTGACGGAAATTTGTCTTGATTCATCCCTTCATTGCAATGTGTAGCCGCCATTATAAGCTGAATATTACTGCTACTTCATCTGGTGGGCAACTTCGTAGTGAAGAGTTGGAGTATTTGGAGACTGTGTGTCATAAGGTAGTGAGCAGGTGTAAGACATTCATCAACACCTACGTTCACACCACAGTGCATCTTTGCTTCAGGAGGAAACTGAAGGCATTGGCAACAATAGCAAACCCACAACAGTCACCACCAGCGGCAGCAGCAGCTGCCAGAGCAAAGGCCTCAGCCTTTCTCGAGACGTGTAACTGATTCCCAGAGACAGGTAGGGTACAGGCATCCACTGCACCAACCTAAGCTAGAACAATTTGGGACTTTCCATTCAAGGGGCATTTTAAAGTAGCAGTCAAATAAGTTGACACGACTGCTCAATCAGGTTATTACTTATTTAATTTATTTATAAGTTAATACTTTTTTTCCCAGTTGACAGTTTACACATTTTTTTACTTACATTTTTTTGTGGGTGTCTTTACATTTTAAAGTGAGGGGGTATCACATACAGGATCCACCCTAGGTGGCAAATACTCTAGGTTTGCCCCAGCATTACTATTTCTGTTTTGGGGCCTAAAGGGCACAGAATGATTCATCCTTACGCAGTTTTAAACTCGGGGAATTATTTATTGTATTGTTTATATGTATTGTTGTAAATAAAAAAAATAGTGTCCTTCACTGAGTCCACTATAACAATGAACCATGTCCATGCTTGTACCTCTAGGTCCAAGGACAAAGCTTGGATTCTTCCCACCTAGGTGCAGTAATCTAGAACACTTGCCTAAAGTGTGTGTATCTACAAAGGTCATTCCACACCTCATCCTTTCCTTTTCACACAACCCATACACAGCCCTATTTTCTCCAAAATTAAAAAAAAATGGTATAACATTACTTGTTATCTCAAAAATATAATGTGGAAGAGTTGAAAATAAATACCCTTAATTAGACGTTTCTGCAATAAAATATTCTTTCTAAATAAAATATTACATTCTTCACAGGCTTAATTGCGAAATACATTTTGTGCAAGATTTATAGTGGGCTTCACTTTTACTGAAATGATAGCATTTAAATTAAGATACTGTCATTTCTGAGATAAAGGCATAGAATGAGGAATATAGAATTTAGCAGGGCATTTAATAATATTTTTTGGCAATTGCCACCATTATTAAATATGCATAACTTAATAGTAATACTTCAGAACTGATTTATAGCAATTATTATTATAATTTAAATACTAAATGTGCATTTATATGTGAAATAACTTTCTAAGATTTTAAAGTCATATTGTGGTCTTCCTTTTGGATTGCTTTAGGACAAGAAAAATAGATGAATGATTAAAAAAGAGTGGTGCATTCAATTAACTAAAATTTAGCAATTTAGAAAATGTGAATTAAATTGTGCTCTGGAAAAATAATGGTTTCCATTCATCAAAAGTAATTTGGTTTCTTTCTTTTTTCTACAAAACTAATATACAGCTTTGTTAAATGCCTATTTTTGGAAAAGGCACTGAGAAAGATTACCAAATGTCTCAGTTAAAGAACATGTGATTATAGTGGCTGCTGTTCTGGGAGTGTAGAATGGTTTAGTTGAAGGTGAATAAAATAATTAATGAGATTGATCCCCCATCCTTTCTTACGGTTCCACTTCTTTACTTGTGTCTTCTTGTTCTGTCTTCCACTTGTTCCCGCATGTTTAGTATTCACTCTTGGCAAACCTCTGCAAAAAGGCAAAGCGTTTGGACACACCTGATTTGAGGAATGGGGAGTGGCTGTCCCTGTAACTCCGCTCTTTTTGCGGAAGTACCCTAAGAAGCCCAAATATTGCAGACAGATTCCCAGAGAAAGATATGTGTTTCTGCACCTGTCTTTCTCTGCAAATCTGGCCTATATTCAAGATAATATGGTATTTTATTAAGGTAAAATCATATTAGAGGGTATAGTGCATTACATGGAACCCAGTAGAGTACTTTTATAGTTAGTCCTAGTCAGGGGAGGGCTGGCACCTTCTAGCCTGGGGGAGGCAAGCCCATTGGCCTCTTGCTCCCCCCACATATGTAAAAAAAGTTTTCATACCCTTGGAGAATTGGTAATATACTGTATGTATCATTTTTAAAGAAAACATGACTGAGTATATTCAACTGTAGGTCATAACAGAATGGCACAATCATAAAAGAAAACATGACAACAAAGCAAAAAATGAAATGACCCGTTCAAAAGTCTCATATCCCTTACCTCACTCGCACTCTTCTTTCTGGTGTTGGCACTCTGTACTGGTCTGTTCCAGGTTTGAAATTGTCCCTATTGCACCCTGCACCAACCCCCCGTGATCATTGTACATGGGGAAGAAAAATGTCTAATGTAATTTTTAATTAGTACCTTAAACCACATTCTCCTGGCAATATTCCCTTTTGCTCCTCAAATATACACATTCTATGATTAAATAATCATCTATGAATTTAAATCTCCTTTTCCGCTGTCCTATTAGCCTTCTAGAATGTTAGATTAGATTAGAGAAAAAAAACAATAAAAATTTTAAAAATCCTTTTCATTCTCATTGGCAACAACCAGCCTCATGTGAATCAGTGTGACTTCTCTTTCACACAAAAACATAAACCATGGAAACAAAAAAGTAATTCATGCGCTTAGTGATATCTTAGCGATACCCCTCTAAAAGTATTTTAAAAAATAACCTTGTAATTACTTTGTTCAAAGTGGAAGTCAATTCCCAGATCTGTGTAGGAATGTTTAAGCTTCAATGTCTAAATAAATATTCATACATAATTATCTGCATTCTTATGTGAATAACCAAACCAAAAGAAAATGTTTTTGTTTTCATGCTTAATGTTTTTTGTGAAAGAGTTAAGCGCCAAGTATTCTCTTTTATTCTTTATTGTTGTTTACTTCCTTTGTATACAATTTATGTATAACTGCTAGAGAGACCAAATTAGAAGAGCCATAGAAAATTAAAATATTTTAAAAGATAATCTTATAGAATTACAAAGATCTTCAATTAAAGAAACAAAACTCAAATTATTATTATTATTTATTGTTTTATATAGCGCCATCAAGTTCTGTAGTGCTAAATGGGAGATTGCAACTTTAGAAACATATTTGGAAAAGGCATTACCCTACAAGGTTTAAGACTTTTTAAAAATTCCACTTTTGATCAGCAAGATGTTTAGTTTATAAATAAATGGAACCATATTTTAGAAACATGTATATAAATATTAGACCCTGCTGCCAATATATATATAAATATTAGACCCTGCTACCAATACATTTTATATTGGACCCTACGCAAGCATTTCCTTGGGCCCTGCTCCACACTCCCTAGCATGCAATCACTCCCTTCACTCCCGCACCAAAAAATAGGTATAGATCAAATAAACAACACATGAAACAGCACTTGCATATATAGATCAACTGAATAAGACATACAAACCTTATATTTGCAGGTATACATAAATAATGTATGGAAACATAGCATAGCAGGTATAGATCAACAGAATAACACACAACCCCAGCTTTGCAGGTATACATCAACTGGAATTCACATAAAAACTCAGCATTAAAGGTATAGATAAAACCCCCTAAATTACAGGCATAGATCACAGGTTGCACAACCCAAAGCCAGCCCTGGTGTCCATGTTGCCCACATAGAACCTGACCAGCACCCAGATAACATAGGACTTGCCATCTTTGTCCCCAAACAGCCCAGCATGAGTCAACTTTGTCCCCAAACACCCCATCCTATGCCATCTTTATCCCATAAATACCCTGCCTGTGTCATCTTGGTCACCATGGCTTGTGCCATCTTTGCCTTTCCACAAATCAATTATATATCTATGATACACACAAACACTTTTACAGTCACTCACCAATTCTCACTTTTAATCACTTTCACTCACACAACTCATTTACACATGTTCATCAATGTATTCTCACACATTATTTAATTCTCTCCCTCATTCAGACAATTCAATTTACAAAAATTTGGTAAATTTTTAAATTAGTACAAATCCGATTTCACAAGTGATTCTAGCTGTGGATTTTATAATAGATACAATGATGTTCATGTTTTTTTCACCATCAGTTAGTCTGTCTGTGTAACATGTAAGGAAATCAGTGTTTTATTGTGAACAGTTTCGATTATGTGACCTTTGTCAGGGATTCAGTATGAGGGGATGTAGTTATGACAAGTCACAAGGAAATGCAGATCAGGCTTAATAGTTGCCTGAAAAAAATATATCAATATGTCCGAAATAATTTTGGTCCTCATGCCCATGCCAACTGCACAATGCTTCAGTCTTTGTATTCATTCAACTTTTAAGTTTAAGCATATTAATGTTCACATAGGTCATATATTGGCCACTTTAAGAAGGATTGGGTTATTTCTCTGTACATTGACTGTGTTTTGGTGGCTGTAACCCAAAAAAAAAATCACTTTGTTTATCCTTTCAATTCCTTTTTTGAACTGATTTTATTAATTCACTGGTAACTTCTTTATATTGATATAGTCTTTTTTCAGAGCTTTCCTGATCCTGTTAGAGTGTGAGAGAGTGTGAGTGAATACGAACTCATGAATTTCGAATGAAAATTCTGAGCTTTTTCCTTCATTTCCGTCTGAAGTTCATGGGGAGTCTGGTCTTGTTTTTGGGGCTTCATATGAAACGCGGAATATACCAAAATTCGGATAAGTTACAACACATGCTGCACAATATACAGTCAAACAATGCTATACACAGGCATATTATAACATACAAAATCACACTACGTTATACACAAGTATACAATACAAAGTCGCACTACTATATACATATACATACTAAACTATACATAGGAACCCTGCCATAGTTGGACTACCCTATACAGCAGCAGGACGGACTGATTAAGACGGTATTTAAGATGGACAAAAGAACTGCTACAAACAAACTGAGTATATTTTAAAGACACCCATTGCGGACTTTTAATATTTTTGAAAGAATTCTCCTGAGGAAGCCAGCAGGGCGAAACATATTGAGACATTAAGAGACAGCATTCGAAGCTGCTGCATTCAGGGCTCTACTGGGGTTTCCCCCTTTTTTTTCCAGACGCTTATGCATAACAGTGCGATTATGCCTACTATATTGTAAGTGCATTTCATTGCTTATTACGAATGATATGAAGATATTGCACCATTTTGGTTCTTATTTATTTATAGATTTTACTGAAGAAATAAAGATTCCCTTTCTATTGATATTTCTGAAGAGTCTCATATAACAGCATCTTTTGTGAGTGCAGCCACACCACTTTTCACTACCAATTTTAATTGCGGAATTACACTTTTGTATTTTGTTTTTTCCCCATATGTACATGCGCCCCTTTTCTGCTATATTCACTTGGAACCTCCTACAGATTTTCAAGGATCTCTTCCAGCAGTTGATTAGATTTTATGACTCCAATAAAATGTAACAAGGCATAATTAACTGTTGGATGAGATCCCAGAAAATATAGGTGACCTTTGCAAAGATAAGGAGAGGAGATAAACAGAGTAAGCGTTCAGCAAAATTAATGCAAAGTTATAAGAATCCATATGTACAAGTCTGGTGGACTCCTTATGTACTGTATGTGGCACATAACATATTTAATCATATAGTACACTAAGTGAATGTTATGAAAAATAGCTATAGAAACTCTACTCAGAGAATAGAAAGGTTATGGTTAAATACATAATGAAAAATATACATAGACTGGCACAATATTTCTTTATTAGTACTGACATAAAAAGTAAAAGATTTTTTTTGCAAATGCCATAAGCATGTGCAACTGGGTTACCATTAGGGAAGAAGATGATGATTTTTGGTACATTAAATAAATGGACAAGAGGATAGCAAAGGCAAATTAATGCCATGAAGCTCAGAAATAATGAACTGGCGTGACAATCCATGGATACAAAATATAAGATTAATGTCCTTGTGATGTCATCGACCATAGAATAAAGGTGATTAGGAGAGTTATTTTACATATATGCATTTAATGGTATCTCAGGAGAATAAGGAGTTGAGTTTATTAAAACCCAAGGATTTTTAAAATGTGGATCCATAGTATTCTTAGAAAAGGAGAAGCTACTTTTATACAAAAACAAGAAAAATACATTTTAGCAACACATTAATGGCATTTTATTTTCACGTCAAGCAATAAGTTAGTTTCAGGGGAAGTGCTTGTATATGGATGTTATACTTGCAGTTAAGAAGCTCATTCTGTCTGATACTGGAGACACAGAATATTTCATGGAATAAAAAAAAGTGTTTAAGTAACATAATTCTTATAGTAATTAAACACAAAAATAGTGATAGACTTAACTTTTCAAGAAACAGAGCAAAATAACAAAGTGTATTTTATTTTGGACCACTGCATGTATGCCTGTGTACTTATTTGTGCATGGAGGTATCATTTAAGACAAATTTAATTTTTATGTGTTCCAAGAAAAACATCTGACCCTCCTATGAGACAACCATATATGAGATACATGGTAGCTGGCCAACCAAGTTTCACATTACTTTCTGTACATAATGGTGCTCCAAATTGTGCACTCACTCTCGCACTCAATCAACAGCGCTTTCTCATTCACTCTATAAACTATAAATGGAAATCTTGTCTGCATGAAAAAAATGTGAGACTGGAGAAGATAATGCTGCTGATACACCAATAACCAATCAGCAGTATCTCCCCATGTAATAATATTAATAAAGATTCAACACGAAGGACTGGATTAACCATAGACATAGGATTCTTCTCACTTTACCAGAACTTCATATGACATTTCTGTGATTTTTGTAATTTATACAACATTTTTTTAACATTCTTTTTATTAGATGTTTTAAGACAATTTTAATGTACAGGAAAAGAAACATTGTCAGTGGTTAACATGTCACATTTGACAGACCTCACTTTCCTTGTCTAAAGACATTTGTATGAGATTTTTGTTTTAACAATTCCATTAAGACCCTCACTCCCTCTACCCCTCCAAATCCTTCTCACACTGGCTCCTGTTTATCAAACCTCCCCATTAATACATAAAATAATTTATTAAATAAAAATATAATGTGTGTGTATAAATATATACACACACACAAGGGATGTTCAAAAAGTTTCCGCACTTGAAGACGGGAGGAGTGGTAATTGGTCGTGTCCTAGCATGTCATGTGTCTAATTCTGTCTGGCAAGCCGGCTGCCCTTGTGCCAAGCGCTTAGACGTTTGTTCCCAACACATGGCCTGTTATTGTGAAGAAGGTGAAATTTATTTTTATCAGTCTTAGTTGTGTGACTACAGGTTTGCTGCTACTTGAAATTGCTGTCGAAATTTCAAACACTTTTGGCAGCTCGCCAGTAAGAATCCAAAGCACAGTTATGTTTGACATTTCAAACATGCTGCTTCAGTTGACACTGCACAACACTTCACTTCTTACAAGTAATCCCTCAGCCCTTATAAGAATGTTGGTCTGAACTGTAATTTAGAACCATTACAAATCATTCATTTAAAGGAGTAGTAAATTGTGATTCTTAAAGTTGATCTGTCACTTTTTTCAAAACCCACTTATTACAGTTGCATATCCTAGATAACCCAACATCATAATATTAAACACTCTATATGTATATATGATTTAGAAAGGTATCTATTCACAGGATCTAAATGACACTTTCCTCTTTAAGCTATCTCTGTGCTATTGTTATTGATTGTTATTTGTAGTTATTGATTGTTGTTGGATGGGTCAAGCAGTAATTGTAAGGGTGCATGAGAAAGGAGATAATGTCAGGCAGGAAAATGAGGCCATATCACGAAGTGGAGGACGATAAAGCAAAAAGCTCTGAATTTGTGGGCCCTTTCACTTAGACTATCACATCCACTCTTTCTCTCGTGCCCTCTAAATGTTTCCCCACCTTCTCTGATGACCACTTCCGCTTCTGCTTCCACATCTTGTTCTATCTTCTCTCTTTCATCTTCTCTTTTTTATCTTCTATTCCTATCTTCCTCCTTATCTTCGCAGACATAACTTGGTGCAAACTTCCTCCAAAATCGCGGTGCTTCCGTTGACGCACTCTCGTCCCAATTCTCCAATCAGGGAAGGGGGACTTCATAAATGAAAAACGAAAAACAACAAAATGCTGAGCTCTCTGCCTCATTGTCATTTGAATCATTGTAGACCCTCCACGTTTTTGGACATTTATACAAATTAACAAAATTGGCAAATTTACTTAAAATTTTTACAAATCTGAATGTCAAATTCACAAGTCCAGTTTTTTGATGACATTGTGTGGAGGAATCATGGGGTTGTATGAAGATGTTGGAAGGAGGAAACAAGTGGATTTAAGATTAAGTGATGTTTAAGAAATACATGTTTTTATGAATAATCATACAAATCTAAGACTGTTTATACTCTGTGGACTCTGTGGACTTTAATTTGCTGTTTATTTATTTTCTTTGCCTTTGTATTGTTTATTTACACTATTAGGGATAGTATCAGGCTGAACTTTACTAACAGGAATGCTAGTGACTGCTTGCCCAATTGTACTCATCTAAAATGTATACTTCTATAGAGTGCTTGTTACAATCATGTAAGCAATTATAGTCTTGGAGCACAAAAAAAATAATAACTATTGCCTATTACTCCAATGCATGTAGACATTTAGTGAGCATATGTCACAATCATAGCCCAGCATCCACTGATTCCAGTGCATCTATTGAAAAAAACATACCGTATTGGCTCGGATATAGGCCGCCCCCGTATATAGGCCGCACCCTAAAAGTTTGGTGCTTTTTTAAAGAAAAAAAAGCACCGCACTGCCGGTGAACGTCCGTGCGATGCGCTTAGACAACCTCCCGTGCCGGTACTCCCCCCGTGGAAAGTGCCGGCAGGGGAGGCTGTCTGAGCGTATCAGACAGTAGGATGCAGGTCCCCTGCACCGCTGCGGGGGATCTGTATCCTAACCCCGCTGCTGCATGTCCCGGGCGTCGGGCGCTAGACCCCGAATATAGGCCGCACCCCCACTTTAAAGACTTAAAGAGGGGGAAAAAAGTGCGGCCTATATTCGGGCCAATACGGTATTTAATTGAGATTAGGCAAGTGATAGCCATAGCAGAAGCTATGACAGCAAATGTTGTACTGCCAGTAGTTTGAGTACTTTTTTGTTTGCTGATGATCATCTTGTTGATGTCTTTTTTACCTCCATGCTCTATATTTGTTTTTGCAACTAAGAGCTGATTTTAGCGGCTATACTTAAGTTTTAAGCAAACAACATATTGGAATCTGAAGCAGTACTTCCGAACGATGTAGACAATTACCATATTGGCCCGATTATAGGCCGCACTTTTTTCCCATAATTTAAATCTTTAAAGTGGGAGTTTAGCATTTTTGCCTTTCTCAGGGGGTCTGGAAGACCGGATCAGAAGACTGCAGAGCACTTTCGCTAGTGCGGTCCGGCCAAAATACGGTCTCCCGGCAACAAGAGCAAAAACTTTTGTTCCGCGCTGATTCTTGATTCTCAATGTTGATGTAGATGAGGCAGACTGATGCAGGAAGTGGAAGTCACATCTGCCGCATCTACATGAATGTTGCTAAATTAAAGTTTAGGTAAGGAGGGTGGGAGCCTCCTACCATACATTAAGTGTAAAAAAATGTTTTTTAAAAATAATTTTAAAAAAATTCTTTAAAATAGCCCCAAACTATAAGGGTGCAGCCTATAACCGGGTGGGGCCTATATTCAAGCCAATACGGTATATATATTCTCACTAGACTTAGGCACCCACTGAAATTTCGTGTTCATAAGGTTTTGATAATTTTTGGGGATTTTTGAAAGTGAAACTATTTGGCTAAGAAGCCATTTTTATAGAAGTGACTATTGATTTAGCGTTGAAATATGTCTATGTAACTGCTAATTGAATGGCCTGTAATTTAGTGTTGGAGTAACACTGTAGTGGTAATACTTTATTTACATAACTATACTCCATGTGTTGACAATGAATGAAATGGCTATACTGTGTATTCTTCCTGTCTGCTCATGTGCACAGTGTTTATTTCAGGTTTCTATGTTAAATTTCTTTACAAGTATCTTGTGAAAGCTATAACTACAAACTGGACCAGTGTTCATATAACACCTCTGCAATCAGGTGCTTCTAATCTACTAGATTTCTGCATTCAATTCGTATGACTCTCCAGAAACAAAATCAGTTCAACTTAGGGCAAGATGACGGCACTTGCAGTTACATCCTCTCCCCTGATTGGATAATAGAGGAGAGGGTGTCATGTGAAGTGCTGCCATATTGCCCTGAGTTTAACTTAGGGCAAAATGACGGCACTTTCAGTAACATCCTCTCCCCCGATTGGAGGATTGGGGAGAGGAAGTCAGCAGAAGCACTGCCATTTTGGCATAAATTCCCTTCGGATTATGTCAGTGGAGATGCAGACAAAAATAGAAGATTGAAGATAGCAGATTGAAGAAGAAGAAGAAGAAAAACATGCATAAGCAGAGATGGAAATGGTTGGCAGAAAAGGTAGGGAAACAGTTAGAGAGAGAGAGTAAACGAGAATGAGAGTATGAGTGCAAAATACAGAGCTGTCTGTAGAAAGTCTCTTCACAGTGTTCCTTCACTAAAACCCATAACTAAAAACTGGACCAGTGTTTGTACTCATTCTTCTGCAAGCTCTGGCTAATGACACTGAAACCAACCCTCTACTTTACATCAGTTTCACTTTCAAAAAGAGCCTCTCTTGTGTTCGTTGCAACAAGATTGTAAGCTTGCGAACAGGGCCCTCTCCACCTAATGTATCAGTTTGTCTTAGTCTGTCAATTCTAGTCTTGTCATACCCCTTGAATATTTGTATTGCATTAAGCACTGTGTAATTTAGTGATGCTATATACATGAAATATATTAATAATAATAATAATAATGTGCAGCCTTCTACCCAATATAGATGCACTCAGAGTATGGTATCAGGGATAAAAACTAAAAATTCTAGATTCACCTGCTCAGTCCCTTATGGATATCAAGCAACTGCTGGGGAATATACATGCCAAAAGTTGCTGATTCTTGGAGATTTCAATGTAGACTGATTAGATCCCTCAAAATGTGATTGATGTTGATGATTATTGATGATAAATCTATAAACATAACCCAGCATATTTCTCCCTATTGGATTGGATACTCTGATCTTGCCCCCAAAGAATCCAACAGTCTGGCGCCTTATGCAATGTGTTTAGTGATCACTGACTTTTAGTCTTACTAGTGCCTGAAAAAGGAACCTAACAGCTTGGTCTTGAAAGCTTGCAATCAAACTCTCAGTTAGTCAATAAATGAATGGTATCATTTTAACTCCACTTTTTCCTTTTTTCCATTGCTAGCACAGTACAAATCTTTTGGCCATAGAAAACATCCTAAGATTTTGTTTTAAATATCTGGTCACGTTAAAATTTGTTGAAATGCTTATTTCAGAATCTTAGCCTTCATGGCAGAATTACCTAAAAACATTGATAAGTGGATACACCAGTGAAAATGAATTTTTTACTAAGATTTGAGAAAAAGATATGATGCTTGCAGGAAACAATTCAAAATATCAATCATTCCAATAAATAAATTGTATTAATGTAAATGTGACAGATTGTATAACATGAAGAATAGAGGAGAATTGCTTTTCTTTATATTCTTTAATGTCTAAGAAATGTTTTAGGTGTAATGCTCTTAAGTCATTTGATATGACATGTTCCCTGGGGTTTCTTTCTTTACTATTTTAAATGTTTTACTTTCTAGAATGCATTTTGCTCCAGGACTCATGTGACCCTGGTAGTTCAGTTAACATTTTAAAAAGTTCTAGATTTCTCACTTGCCATTCTTGTGGATTTCTTATATGTTATCTCTTATGCATTTACAATAAAAATGATTTTCCTTATTTTGTACAAGTGAATGTACTTATGGATCATTTTCAATGCAATTAAAGAACTATGAAGTCTGTGTTGCTTGCAAGTATTGCGCATTATGCAGTTAAAATTATGTTGCTCAGATAACAATTTTATTGTGAAAGAGAAACAAAAAAAACTTCTAATATATGAGAATAATTAATTATTTATTAGAATGGCTGGTTCCCAGCGGTTCTGTGGAGGCTGTGTTGGGTGGCACAGACCTCCATAGTGTAACTGGGCCAGTTACAAAAAAACATCTCTGATCTCATGAACCACCCCAATTGGGAGTGATGCACAGGGGGAGCCTTGAGTAATATCACAGAAGGACTACAGCCCTAGCCCTATGGCACTTCATGATACCAGGAGAGTAGAGAAGAGATTATGTGCTATAGGGGGCACAGATAGATACGAGGAACAGATTTTCTTGCTTCACACTCAACCACTAATTACATGGATTGTACAAAATGTAGTCAGATTGGGCACCAGGCCAGAAAGCACCGCCTGTGACCCTTACTATATGCGACTGTGCAAAGTAATTGTTATGGGTCAGCTGAACATAGGAGTGACATGGAAAGCTTAACCATCAGAAGCCTCATATGAGTTACTGAACCTTCAGAGACAACTCCTTGTCTATTTCTTCTGGCATTTAACCTTATGGATTGTATAATTTGTTAGTTTCAACTTTTATGTGAGCTGTGACAATTCTTGTCTTTAAAATTGAGACTGCATTACTTAACTATGCTTTGTATTGAACTACTTATACCCATACCTGGGAACTTCTGGGCTCTGGCTACCCGGAGCCTTCCTTGGGGGACGCGGCCACGACTGCACGCTGATATCAGTGGGCGCTTCCGCTGACATTGGTGGGCAGCAGGAAACACCCCCATTTAAAGGAAAAATGGGCAGGGTGTGCCAAGACCCCGCACCCACAACCCGGAGGATTCGGGTCTTGACCTGGAGAACCGGAGGAGCAGTGCTCAGCCAGCAATCTCCGGGTCAAACCCGGAGAGTTCCCATTTATGCTTATACCTCGCTACCTACACAAACAGCTTCATTTCTTTGAAACCAGCCTTTACGTTTACAAAATAAAGCAAGAATTCATTGCATTCCCATTCAAGAACACACACCTATCTAAAGCATAAGTATTGGGAATTCCGTCACACTATATGGCCGTATAGTGCTTGCTGGGCCACTGCGTCAATGTACCTAATTGTTCTTGACTATATTGCTTACCAAGGAGCTAAATCAGTGGGACTGCTTTTCATTTTAACCCAACTTTCAGGTACCAGACCACCTTCTATGCTGAGGGTAATATTTTGGGAAGACGTGTTGGAGCCCCCCTAGTTTAGGCATGCAAGTCGGCAGGCTGGCTGACCAGCCCTGCTTGTATGTGCCATCATCATAAAACAAGAATCGATATTTTACTCAAAACATGGATGAGATTTGAAAACTGTTCCATATTCACAAACACATTGATAGGAACCAGGAACAAAGACACATTTTGTAAGGCTGGGCAGGAGGAGCAGTAATATAGAAACATCTGATTGAAAGATTACATTAAAATGCCTAAAATTATAAGATTGTTTTGCATTTATGAACAAAATTAACATTTTAGTACCCCATTCCACAACTGTTTTACTCTGTCAAACCTTGTCAAGAAAGCAAACTATACTGATGGAGGTGCAGTTAGTTAATGTCACAGTTGATATATTACCTAAAGTACCTAGAAAGAAAGTAGAGCAGTTAATTTATCAAGCATGACTATACATAGAGGAATCATCAGGTACATTATGTGAAGTTAGACTTTTCATAAAAGGTTTTATGGCCTACCAAAAGGATGGAAGCAGGTCAGATAAAATGCTACAAGCGTTTCAATTTAATGTTATACAGCATACTCTTAAATCACATGATCAGATTTATGTAAAAAATATTATTAAGGACTATGGTATTTTTCAGTTTGAAACCTTAAAAAGGGTTTGTGTCAACCTGTCTTATGTTTTTTTGTGATACCACGTCTTTGTTATCATTGAATGTGTGCTTCTGTGTATTTTAAGTAAGGACTTCAACAATAGTCAGGTTTGGCTGGGTTTTGGATGCTTCATCCCATGATTCCTGTCTAGGAATAAGTCACAAGCACCTCTCTGCCCTACTTACATTTCAAACTAGAAATGCATTTTAGACTAGACGTAGTCGAAATTAATAAACACATGTAGTCTAGACCTTATTTCACTTACAGTTGGAGGTATACAGCAGAAAAGACATACATGACATTTGTGGTCTTACAAGATCACACGAGATGTCCGCATTAAAATTAAGTTTTAATCTATAATAAGCAAAATAAGGCTATGTAGATGTGTATAACATCACCTTGAGGGTAGTATTCAGTGTTAATTAGCATTAGTGTTTATGTGTATAACTAACCTGTGTCATCAAACTTAATTTATATTGAATAAATAGACACACTGGGAGTGATAAAATGAAGAAATACATGACGCTGGGTGATGATTAGTCATTTTAGACTTTTGGCTTTGCTTTGTTACACAACTGACAGATGTGCACTCAGGCAAGGCTCAGGGAAATTAATGCTCAATGCTTTTTTTATTCTACACATAACCTTCTTTCCTTCTATAGTTTTTCCATTATTAATTTTAGTCAAAATAAGCAGAAGGACATGTCACCTATATTTCACTTTGAATAGGTATACAATGTATACTGAACCATAAATATAATGTGCTTTAACATAGATCACATTTTTAAAGAATGTAGCATGCATTTTGGTGGATCTGGCAGGATCTTTTACAAATGGTAAAACATATATTTGCTATGTTTTTCAAACACATTTCTTTCTCTTATTTCTTTTACCCACACATACAATAGTTTCTATGTGGGGACGGAGGTTTTGGTACAAGTAGGCTATCTTAGAAACTATAGCCATATTTACAATAATTCATTTTGATAAAAATTCTAAAATATATGAACTAAAATGTCAGTTTTACCTATAATTATAAAAACTATATACTGAAAAAATATGTCCAAAGAAAATATGAAAATCACTATATACTTTAAAACTGTCCCACCAAAATGTTTTTGAATAACAAACCATGTAAGCTAGTTTGTAAGTGTGATAAAAAAAAAATGGGCAGCCTTTGCAAGTTTGCTTTAGATTTCTTCAACAGCATAGGTCTATTTATTGGGGCAAAAAATTATTAATGTTGATAAAAATATGGTGAAAAATCTCTATATTTGTGTTACTCACCTGCTGTCTCTTCCCACACCACCGCAACAGCCGACAACAGAGGAGAGGGAGACCCCCCTCCACCGCACGGCCATCTTAGCAGCAGCAGCCATGGAAGAAAGGGAGACCCCCCTCCACAGCATGGCCACCTCAGCAGCAGCTGCCACGGAGGAGAGGGAGACCCCCCTCCACCGCACGGCCACCTCAGCAGCAGCAGCCACGGAGGAGAAGGAGACCCCCCTCCACAGCATGGCCACCTCAGCAGCAGCTGCCACGGAGGAGAGGGAGACCCCCCTCCACTGCACGGCCACCTCAGCAGCAGAGGCCATGGAGAAGAGGGAGACCCCCCCTCCACTGCACGGCCACCTCAGCAGCCGCCACGGAGGAGAGGGAGACCCCCTCCACCGCATGGCCACCTCAGCTGCAGACTTTCAAAGAGCCACGCAGGAGAGAGAGACCTCCGGCTGCACGGCAATCCACTTCTAGTGGTGAATTCCCAAACTGCAGGACTTTATGAAGGGAGATTATGCCACACTCAAGATGGCCACGATTCCTGACACAGGAAGGGACGTCATGACAGAGATTTGCAGATCCTCTGAGGATCTCTATTTCAACCCCTCAGACCATGGTTACCTTGCCTTCTGATGGTCATCTATGCCTTGTGCTAGTCCTCAGAGCACATTTATATATTCCTGTTATCCATGTTTGACCTTGGCTTTGTTTTTGACTACGTTGTTCTCCGGAATCCTGACCTTGGCAAGTTTACTGTTTATCCTGTCCTCCGGAATCCTGACCTCGGCTTGTTGAACTTTCTGTACCCTTGGGTCCTACCTGACTTTGGTGTCTCCAACTACATTGTACGTGACAATTTGTCTTTTATAATTGCTTATGTGACATTTGTCTTAACGTAGAATTATTAGATTACTTTAATCTTAGATTTATATTTTTAGATTAGTTTAAGGAGAGGCTTATTCTCTTGTCACTGAAGGGTAAAAGGAATCACATTATATTAGGAATATAAAGGCAAAATGCATGTAATTTATATTAGATTTATTTTAGGTATGCCGACATTTTGTTTTTCAGCAATAGCATTAGGTAAGTAAAGAGTTAGGAGGCTAAGCTTTTTACTATCTTAAATGTTTGTTATAGTGGATTTTGAAGCAAGAATCGGTCTATCCCTCTCTCATTTTTGCTTATCATTTCTCTGTCTGTTTTATTGAACCTCTCATATCTCATACCATCCCTTGCACACATTTTTCGGGAGCACTTTTTATTTTACATTTAAAGTACACACACTCTTTTGTGACCCCAGGAATCCCACGCTCACGTTCTCTAAAGGTTTCTCTGCCGATCACCTCCACTACTGACAATTACTTCCTCATCTTTTTGTTCTTCATCTTCTCTCTTCTACCTTTTGTCATTCATCTTCTCTCCTTTATTTTTTATATTCTCGCTTCTATCTTCTTCTGCATCTCTGTGGACATAACCTGGTGCAAACTATCATCAAAATGGTGGCACTTCTGGTAAATCTAGCAATCGGGAGAGATAATGTCAACAAAAGCAGTGCAATAGTGGTTATCCAGATTTGACCTTTGGCATGAACTTTGATTATTCTCTTGGTTCATCCTTTTGGTACCAAGTACGTCCCCTTCGTGTATGACCTTGGCTAGCCTAACCTCATCTGCCTGCACTTAATTGCCGGCGACCGATAGAGTTGCTCGTATGGAACTTTAAAATCCTGGCACCAAAGCTGCTGCCTAGCGTTAACCCCATATTAACCCCTTCTACAAAAAACGGCAAAAAACAAAGAAAAAAATAACGAACACGAAGAATGTACAAGAATATTCGCCTGAACCGAACACAGGAATGGGCTGATATTCATGGAATACGAAGATTAGTTTAAGGAGCTTATTCTCTTGTTACTGGACACTTGACTAATATACCAGATGGCCAGTCTGGACCTGCACAGTACCCTTTTATTATAAAGAACCAACTTAGACCTTCTTGCAGAATAAGTTCACTGGGGTTGGCTTTTAATAAAGCACTGTGATTTTAGGAAGTTGAAACATGCTCTTTAGTAAACAGACTTTTATATGCCAAGACATAAGCTCAGCCGAATGGACCAATAACAGAAACACAAAAGACATTTTATTTGGCAGCATGCTCATTGGGGGTGAGGTATAAAACACACCAAAACATGAAGAAAACATGGAAAATTGTGATTGCACCATTGTACAAATTATTTTTGCAAAAAAATGCATGGATTGTAATGAGGTATCAAATCTGCTTCATTCTAAGTAGTGATATAATATCATAGTGGTATCATATAACAGTAAGAATTATCCAGCTTTCCTATATGGAAGATAGGAATGAATTATTTTGACAGTTAACAAGGCACTTAAATTATGCTGTATTATTACATCCAAAGCTTTCGGCTCAAACAGCATCACTATATAACATTACTTCCTAAGTCATTTGTCTTTGAAAACATAAAAACATATTCATTTTACTGTACTCAGACAATGTTGCCAATATGTTTTTTTTATATTTTTTTTTATTAATTGATTTATTTTGTTCAGCAGCAGCACCTAACCTGTGCTTGGGAAGAATTGGGAAGAATTTTCCCAACATCTAAAAACGGAATGTACCTGTTATTATATTACTGATTACAATTTATTTTGTTCATTTCTAATTCTGCATTTATTCTGTTCTATTATTGTTTGTTATTTGTAGTACTTACTTTTGTTTAATCTGTATACTCTGTATGTAAAACAGTTGCTGAACTTGACTCCCCAGGACAGACTTGAAAATTAGAGAAATTTCAACATATTCTTCATGGTAAAACACTTTCTATAAATCATTAAAATGGCTAATAGATGTTTTGCCTTGTTTTTCAATTGTTTGCTAATTAGATTTATACTAAATGATGGATTTTACATATAAAAAGGTACCTTGACCTAATACAATATCTAATGTGTGTGGCTACACTAAATGTGAAGAAAGGAAATCATGATTGAATGAACATATGTTACAAATAGCAAAACACTGCAGTTGGGAGGGTGAAAATAACCTGGTCATGAAGGGTTTTACTGTGTTACTGTAAAAAAAAACAGGTTTGCAAGTATTAACGTATTCCTAAATCATGCCCTCTTGTAAATGTCTTCCCTATGGTAGTACTATATTGTTTTCAAGCTTTTATAGTTTTTGTTCCATTGTCAATCATTTGACATTAACACTACCGACTATATAGTGTAATGGCTCTAGATAGTTCCAAAGGAAGTATCTATCATTCACACAAATACCCCTGAAATAATCTATTTTTATTGTATTTTCTTCAAAATCTTTTGACTGGGAAGCATTGTTTAGTTTTATACCTAGAAAATAAACATTCTGGTGCTTATTCATGTGCAAATATCTATCAACTTTCTAAACAAAATGGATGCATTTTTTGACATTTGCATTCTGTATTCCCAGAGCTGATTGCTTAGAAGCACACTTTAGCAAACATTATGTACTAAAACATTTAGGGGGTTTACTGTGCATTAGGTTCAAGCACAAAGAGGTCAAGAAAACATATGATTTTGTATTAATACAAAGAAACAATATGAAACCTCCCGTCGTCGCTTAGACATTAACAGTTCTCAAACTTGTGATGTATGTATCTCTCTCATTCTAAAGATGACCTACAACAGTTATGTATATATATATATCTTAAAACAACAACTGATATTATATAAAATTCTTTTTGTAAATAATTGATAAAAAGGAAATCATTTTACAGAATCGTTGTCGTGTTTATATTCTTTTGTATTTAATGATAGCAAGAGCGCCTGCCATAAAAATGGCATGACTAAAATAAGTTATTTACCAGACTTACCAACTTTTGCCCTGTAACACACTTACACACACGTTGTCATACTTCTTCTTATGTGTACTTTCACTTAGTCAATTTGTGCCCTCTTTCCCACACTCCTAATTCTCACACACAGTTTCACATGGTAGCTATCTTGTGCTTTATTTCTGACACTTTCTTTCTCATATGTGCTCTTCTTACTCAGCTCTCTCACACACATTCTAATACATCAGAACACCAACACTCTCACACACATTTTTTCTTTCACAGACATTCTTACTCAGACACAGTCTTTACTGCTCTCTCTTACATTCATTCACACTCACTTACTCATATACACTCTCATACAGTGGATATAAAAAGCCTACACAACCCTGTTAAAATGCCAGGTTCTTGTGATTTTAAAGAATGAGACAAAGATAAATCATGTCAGAACTTTTTCCACCTTTAATGTGACCTATAAGGTGAACAATGCAAAACAAGCTTAAATCTTTGAGGGGGGAAAAACTAAAAAAAAACCTCACAATAACCTGGTTGCATAAGTGTGCACACCCTTAAACTAATACTTAATTGAAGCACCTTTTGATTTTATTACAGCAATCAATCTTTTTGGGTAGGAGTCTATTAGCATGGCACATCCTGACATGGCAATATATGCCCACTCTTCTTTGCAAAAGCACTCCAAATCTGTCAGATTGCGAGGACATCTCTTGTGCACAGCCCTCTTCAGATCACCCCACAGATGTTCAATTGGATTCCAGTCTGGGCTCTGGCTGGGCTATTCCAAAACGTTAATCTTCTTCTGGTAAAGCCATGGTTTTGTGGATTTGGATGTGTGCTTTGGGTCATTGTCAGTCTGAAAGGTAAACTTCCTCTTCAGCTTCCTAACGGATGCCTGAAGGTTTTGTGCCAAAATTGCCTGGTATTTGGAACTGTTCATAATTCCCTCAACCCTGACTAAGGCCCCGGTTCCAGCTGAAAAAAACCAGCCCCAAAGCATGATGCTGCCACCACCATGCTTCACTGTGGGTATGGTGTTCTTTGGGTGATGTGCAGTGTTGTTTTTGCGCCAAACATACCTTTTGGAATTACGGCCAAAAAGTACAACCTTGGTTTCATCAGTCCATAACACATTTCCCAGGTGCTTTTGGGGGACTTGATGTTTGTTTTTGTAAACTTCAGCCGGCCTTGGATGTTTTTCTACCGTACCACATGGCCCATTCTTATAAAGAATACGGGAGATTGTTGTCACATGCAGCACACAGCCAGTACTTGCCAGAAATTCCTGCAGCTCCTTTAATGTTACAGTAGGCCTCTTGTAAGCCTCCCTGACCAGTTTTCTTCTCGTCTTTTCATCAATTTTGGAGGGACTTCCAGTTCTTGGTAATGTCTCTGTTGTGTCATATTGTCTTCAGTTGATGATGACCGTCTTCACATGATATATCTAATGCTTTGGAAATTATTTTGTACCCTTATCCTGACTGATATCTTTCAAATTGAGATTCCTCTGATGCTTTGGAAGCTCTCTGTGGACCATGGCATGGTAGAAAAAGTTCTGCCACTGTACACCCACACATCCAGACTCTCACACACAGTCTCTCATACACCTACACAAACAGACTGATAACCACAGACTCGCTCTTATACACCCACACATGCAGACTCACACACACAGTCTCGCTCTCATACACCAACACATCCAGACTTACACACACACAGACTCATTCTCATGCACCTACACATGTACTCTTTCACACACACAAACACACACAGACTCACTCTCAAATATAGACTCTTTCATACACCTACACATCCAGAGTCTCTCTCTCTTATACACTCACACATGCAGACTCACTTTTGCACACCTATACATCCAGTTTCACACAGACTCTATTATACACATCTAAACTCAAACACATAGTCTCTTTCATACACAGACTTACTCTGACACACCTACATAGGCAGACTCACACATACACACTATCATATACTCACACATGCAGACTCACATACACAGACTCACTCTCATACACCTAGAACCAGCCCATCTAGTCCCATTTAAACCACCATCTTTGGCAATGTATTCATGAAAGTAAGTGTCCCTGAATGGTAGTTAAGAAATATGGTCACCCTAGAGCTGCACACATGGCTGCTGTGTCTGGACACGAAAGAGAGAGAGGTAACGGTCTGAAGGAGTGAATGCCTAGAAAAGCTCCTGTCGCCTAGAACGAGAAATGCAGTGCTCATTTAATGTGCTGAGCAGCTGCTTTATATATATATATATATTCAGCTCCTCCATTTGGAACTGGAGACTTGGGAGCCCTCAATGTAGGGGGTCAGGTCATGTCTATGATGCACTCACATTGCAGGATCAGGGGAGAGGGTGTGCCCAGAAGCTTTGCCATTTTGCCAAAAATAACCTCTCATGAACTTCCTTCTGATTGGAGGATGTCACCAGAAGTCCTTTCATTTTTACAGAAGATAACTGGGAGGTCATGTCCGTGGAGATACGAACAAAGAAAGAAGACAGAAAAACAAGATGGTAAAAAAGGATGCTAGAGAAGAAGCGGAGCTGTGAGATATGGAAGAGGGGAGGGTAAGGAGACATTCAGAGAGACTGTGAATGAGAGAGTGTAAGAGAGTCAGAGTGAAGGTGGGCGTTGGACAATACATTTTGTTTCATTATTTCAAAAGCTCCCATTTTTTTGTCCAAAAAGAATGAGTAGGAAACGGAAGTTGTTGTCCAAAAACAAATGGGCCAAATACTAACAGAAGGATATGTAAATGTGAACATAATAAGTGCTAAGGTATCAATAATTAAAATAGATGGAGTATAAGTGAGTATAAGTTTTATTTATTGGACTTTTACATTTTTTTTGTCAATTGGCTTAAATTAGGTACTTGGTTTAGGCCAGTGGCTTTAACTGCTCAATTTCCTGTCTAGTCCTTATCTCCTTTCTTCTAACCCATCTTTAAAATTCTGTCTGAACCAACTAACAACAAAAGAGACAACATAATAAGGAATTTTCATGCAGACCCATAAAACATGTAGTTACAGTGGGTGTGTTCCAATGTATACAAATATGGTTTCTAATATATATATATATATATTGCAATTTTTGGGGGGTTTTTTTATGTTTTGCTGTACAAAAGTGACTGTAAGAAATCATTGTTATACTTTTATTTTGTTCTGCACAATTTAGGCCTGAATGCAACTTGAGTGTTAGGAACATATGTTATCAATTATGTGACGTAGCTTAGAGGGTCTTCTGTGGAATGCCAGTGTATCCTATGACTGCTCCAATAGGATTCCATAACGTATACCCTAACCAAATGTAAAGGGGTATAAATATGCATGGTTACAAGGGCAAGGTCTCTTTCTACGCTCTTTCACCTTCATCTCACCAAGAATACTGAGCCTACAGTACCTGTTGCCACCATTTGTTCCAGCAAACAGTACTGTATGTATATTCATTTGTTATTGAATAAACCTGCTTAAGAAGACTTTATAGCTGTGGTCTTGATTGCTGTTTGGTCACTGGAGAAGTTTAGATATTCAAGACAAAGAATAATCTAACAGTGACAGCTATACTTTACAAAATCATTAATTTTCTACAAATTATATAAAATGGCAGCTGGTCTATACCAAATTCAGTTGTTTACTGGGAGTATACATTTAGTATATTGCACATGTAAAGGCATGTACCTTACAGATTATTTGGTGAAGATGGTTGTTTTATATGACTTGGCATACAAAATTTGGCACGTACTTTCCTAATTGTTACAAATCATTCTTTCAATTTCTTTATTCATGACCAAACTAATTTCATGTACAAATCTGTCTGTAGTTATTTAAATGACCTTTCTGTCCTTATCTGAGGCAAGCTGGACCTAAGTTTTAGAGCATAGATAATATGAGCAAGATATTGTGATGCTGTGACTTGTAAGTCCTTAATTATATCATCCAGTATAGTATAGCTATAACTGTTTTCATTATAGGTATTCATAAATCAAATTTAGAATGTATTTTGTCATGGCTGCTTAAAATTACATTAAGATTAATGGCCACAATTCTTTAACAGTCTTATTAAGATTTTAGTAACAGTTTCAGAAAATTAAAAATACACACAATTTTATTTGTGTTTAACAGAATATTTGAACATTATAAGATGGTGGAGGGCCCCTCCTGCTAGCTCATGGGACCTCCTGTGGTCACACCAGCTGATCTGGTAGAATCTAACTAGATATTCACAGTAATATGAAAAAAGTACAACAGCAATGATGTCAGCAAGGAGTCCCTGTCAATTTCTATATACAGGTCTACAGCAACAAACATGGGGCCGGTGACCTTACAACAGCAGCACATTTTTTAAATTATTAGCTGGACAGCATTTGCCCAAGTTAAAAAATTAGCTGGAAATATTCTTCAGTTGATCGTTATCAGCTACACAAACCACATATATAGTAGCACTTTTAAAGTGGTGGGCTTCTTGCAGGGCAACGAATGGTCTGCTTTTTTTGCCAGGGCATCATTTCTATACAATATATCAGTAGATTAATACATTAAAGCCTGCAATGCACATTTTAATATAAATTCTTCTAAATAAATGACATCACTGGCATTCAAGATGTATAAGAGAGATCCCCAAAGGGATATTGATCCATACTGCACTTCCTTGACGGTCCTGGACACCCAGGACCCGACCCCTCTTATTAGAGGTAAGGGATGGTCCAGCGTGTCGCAGCAAGGACGGCCCTGGGTGCCGTGACACACAGCTGAACAATGACCTAATTGATGTTCGGAAACATCCTGTGATTAAAGTAATACCCTACATATATTTTTTTTATGTAAACTTATGAATACTACTGGCTTAAGAGGTTTGGAGGTAGTGATGTATTTAATATCATTTACTTGTAGCGGTAGGGCTAAGGCATATTGAGGAATTTTTTATGTTTTCATTATTTTTACATTTTTTTATTATTTTCTATTTACGTAGACGGGCATAAACATGCTCCTCCTGATTACTCCGTCAGAGACAGGACAGCAGTAGGTCCCTGATACATTGCCTCGTTCCTGATCGTCAAGGTCATCAACCCAGTGATCGTCAGATTGGCATTCCCTGCTTGAGACAGATGACGCCATCTGCTCCCCTTACGTTTATTCTAGAGGAGGAATATGAAGTCCAAGACACTCTTGATTCCAGAATTTGTTGTGGCAAGCTTGAGTTCCTGCATTGCGCTAATGCAGGGTGGACTCCCAGGCGTCTCCTCAAGGTCCTGTGACCCTCAACTTGTTATATGGACCTGTGCTTCTTTGCTGCCTGCCTCGAGCCCAGACTACCTGACCACGATTCTCCTCACCCTCCTTCTTGGATTTTGGTGCTTTCAGACTTTATTGCCCTTTGCCATATGGTTCCAGACTTATCTAGTGGATGCAATCCTTTACACTGTGCCATCTACGGTGCAGAAGAAACACTAGGCAAAATTGTAAAGAAAATATACTGTATATAACCACTAATAATTTTTATGTATTTGTAAGATGTATAATTTGTGTGGGTACATCAAATATGGAAAATGGCAATCAAAAAAAGTTTTAGGGTATGGAAAAACCCCAGTTCTGAAAGTTTTTAGGTGCATATGATGGCTGGAGTGTCCCTTTTAGAGATTTTTGGAGCAAGGTCATAAAGATTGCAGCCAATTCAAGGGTTTCTTTGGCATGACAACTACTGGAATACAATTGACAATCACCTAAAATGTATTGACACATATTAAACATATTAAACTGCTTCAATTACTAAACGAAAAAATGTAAAAAAGTTGTGTTTTCCAAAATGATTATAATAAGGGGCCTTAATATTAGAAATAATAAAATACTGTTGCCTTCGACACAGCAAAAGGTTCGATAGGGGGCGCTCGTGTATTCCGTTCCGTATAAATTGAAAAAATAAATAAAAAAGAAAAATAAATAGTGCAGGTGTACAGAAATTTGATGTGCCCTGCGTATTGCAGATTTTACACTCACAGTGTTTTTGTGTCGTTCAATGCGTCACAGGGGTACCCTCAGGGTCCACGTATAGGGTATATATCAAAGAAAGAAACAAGAGAGGAACCAATAGTGTATATTGTATATATCGCTAGAGGCACAACAAGTAGAGTAATACTTACACTAACACAAGTGTAAAGACCACCCCTCCTCCTACAGACTCGCAGCTCTCTTGGTGTCCGTGACACTGCTCTCTCCTGGATTAATTTATATCTTCCCAACAGAAATCTATCTCTCCACCCCCAGTCTCTGTTCATCTGTCCTCTCTCAGATCAGCAGCTACCTATCTGGCATCTCTTCCTGGATGGCCTCTCACCACCTCAAGATAAATACGTCTAAGACTGAGCTACTTCTAATCCCTTCCTCTAACTCTATTCCCCTCTCTGACCTTTCTATCACTGTTGAAGGTGCCGCTATCTCTCCATCACCACATGTCCGCTGCCTCGGAGTGACCCTAGACTCTAACCTTTCTTTTATCCCTCACATCAAATAACTCTCTAAATCTTGCCACTTCCAACTGCGTAACATTTGCAAAATTTGTCCTTTCCTGACTGCTAGCACCACAAAACAACTAATCCACTCCCTCGTAATCTCCCGTCTAGACTACTGCAACAACCTACTTACCGGCCTCCCTCTCTCCCAACTATCCCCTCTTCAATCTGTGCTCAATGCATCTGCCAGGCTAAGCTATCTCACCCGACGCTCTGCATCTGCCGCACCTCTCTACGAGTCCCTCCACTGGCTCCCCATCCATAGCAGAATTAAATTCAAAAGACTCACTCTATCCTACAAAGCTCTCACTAACGCCACTCCCTCCTACCTATCCTCCCTCATCAGCAAATATATTCCAGCCTGCCCTCCAATAATGACCTGCTCCTTGCATCTTCACTTATCACCTCCTCCCATGCCCGGACTTCTCTTCCCCATGCTGTCCGACTCTCACCAACTCCATTCCTCTTGTATCTGTATGTCAATTGCTTGTCATTTTGTACTTGTCGTTATCTGTAACATTTTACCTTGTACAGCGCTGGGGAATCTGTTGGCGCTTTATAAATAAAGTATAATAATAATAATAATAATAATGTTGGTTTTCACTAATCAGAGACTGATAAAATCCACCGTTCTTATCCTATACGTCTGCTGGTAATGCTTGGTTTTGTCTAACAAAAACATTTTATTTCCTATATTTTGTTCAGCTCTGACATGGAAGACTATGTTTGCTTTTGTAGTTGAGTACAGGTTTAAAGTGGAAATACAAATTAACAATTATGTTTTGTTGCTGGCAATTAATTAACTCAATAACACAATTATGGCAGCAGTAAAATGACACTTTTTTTACTATGCCAGTGATGGCTTTTTGCATTTTAATTTGTGCTATAATAAAAAGTGAAATTCTGATTTTAAATTAAGATATTTGAAACATCCATAGGAGTGTAGTTTGCAGTCATCCATCTTATTTAGTGGGAATCCATTTAAATTCTGTTTACTATTTAGATCTCAAATGCTTTAATACATTTCACAAAAGACTTGTCTAATGTGATTATGCAAAAAGACAGAATTGCCATAATTATTTTAAAAATGGCAGATTAATTTTAACTTCCAATAGATTAAGAATCATAAATAAACAAAATGTCAACAATTAGTCCAAAATATGTAAATAGAAAAGGTCAATTAATATTTCCTGCTTTGACTTATTGCTTTGTGTTCTGTAGTAAGGTACCTTGGGGACAGTAGGAGACCCAGTATGTTTCCAGGTTTTATTGCACCAAATAAATCAAACAAACACACAAAGAAAAACCTACTCCCATTTAGGAGGCTTACTATACAGTAGTCTACCCTGACTAACAAAGAACTGGCCAGCTAAGCTGGTTTCCAGTATAATATAAAACAGAATATACTTTTAACAGATTCCCAAAAGTCGTCTCTCCTACCAGCCCACCTTGTAGCACACTGGAAGTCAGGAACACCTCCTGTGCCTTCCAAGATGTAGACAAATTGTGGTGGGCTGTTCTCAGTCAGAGAGAGAGGCTGTTTCCTCCACCCTGCATTTATCTGACAGTGCAGAGTTAAACCTGGGGCATCTGTGTTAATATTCACTGGGATAAACTTCCCCATTCCAATCTCCTGGTTACATAGATCCATCTTTCACCCTGTCTCACTTTCCAGATAAAATGCCTAATAGTTATAGATTGACCTCCTAATTTTCAATGTTTTTTACTTGTGTATGTGCCCGTCATTAAAATGACGCGGCTAAAAATCTTTCCCTTTTTTCTAGCTCTCTCTCCCCTTTTCTCTCTCTCTCTCTCTCTCCTTTCTTACTCTTTCCTCCTGTTTTCCCTGTTCTCTCTCCAGTCTCTCCTTTGCACGTCGATCTCACCACTCCCGTCTCACTCTCACTCTCTCTCAAACATCTGTACTAATAATAACTAATAATAATAACATATGTTATACCATAATAAATGTTGAAAAAACATATGATATAAGATCCACTAAAATGTACTGATTTCCTGTGTTCCCCTTTGCTATCTATGAACTGCATGTTCTCAGCAGCATACATATAGCAAATGGTTATTTTCTGAACAGTCAAACTGTGTTTTGCTGCAGGCATGCAACTTTCTATCTAAAAGACAAATGTCTCTGTTCACAGACTTGAAAAACTCACTTATTGACTCTTGCATCTTGTGTAAACAAATAATCAGTCCATCACCACATTAGGGGAGGGAGAATTAGTTTTTGGAGAGCAGCCAAGCAATGAATTACTTGGATTGAAAACGTTTTTCTTATAATAATATTATCTACAATTAGTAGATATGATTTTTGCTATAAGTAAATATATATTTCATGGGTAACAATTTGATTGCGTCATACTCTGTTATACAAATGTATCAGAATATGATACACCCCAAGAATCATGAGCAACATAATAAAACCATATGCTCATGTTATTTAAATGAAACTGTCAGTAAACTCTACTTTATACTTATACCCATGAAGCTTAACGGTATGCCACAGCTTATTGTATACCTCACAAGGAAAGTTTACAAAGCGTATCTTGTTGAAGTAGGAAAAGAGTTAGTTAACATCAAGCATGTTTCATCAAGCATGGAAAAGGCATAATGCCCCCTTAGAATAAAATACATCACTAAGGATCAAATAAAGTTTGAGGTTTTAAAACAGTAATACACATGAGCAGACTAGATGGGTCTAATTGTTCTTACTTGCTATCAATTTCAATGTTTCCATGCTAATTCAAACATATCATTTGAGTACTGTATGCTGACCTGATAAACTAATACATTGTTAGTTTTATATACTTGTGACCATAATTGTCAAGGACTATAAAATGCATATATACTAAATATATTTATCACTAATATGTTTAATATCATAGTTATAAAAAGAAAACATTGAAACCGCTTAAAAATGTAAAGTAAAACTATTCGGCTTCTTTTTATATATTCTTAAAATGTGAAGTGTTCGAATATGTTCTACTAAAATGCTCAAATTCCAGCTTCAATTGATGAATTCGCATATGTTTATTCATAAAATATTCATTCTTGGTAACCTCATTGTGCTAACTAGCATGGTGAAAAATGCAGTCTGTCAAATGAAAACATTTTGAAAAATTGAAAAAAATGACTTGGCCTCAAGCAAAAGAAGTAACAACTGTGGAAATGTAGAATAATGAATCAGTTTCTCCCTTTTGTCAGCAAAGAAAAAAACCTAAAACCAATAAGTAAGAAATAAAACATGTCAGCGTGATAACTTGTGTATGTTTAGAATCAATATAGTCGCATCTAGAGAGCCCTGTTTGGTTTAGGATTCTAAATTCAATATTTTGTTTGTATAGACCCAGCAAATGAAACACGAATCGATTTAAGAAAAAAGTAAAAAACCGCAGCCAAAATAAAAATGACTCTTCTATCATTTAAATAAACTATGTAACAATAGTGCATGTTGTTATTAAATATTATTCCCCAGTTCATGTAAAAATATTAGTGAAAAAGCATATACAAAAACATCTAACCTTTGCTCTGGCAACATATTAATATCAACAGGACCGGACTGGCCATCTGGCACACCGGGCAAATACCTGGCAGGCCGCTTGCTGGGAGAAATCCATACACACCTGACCTGCGGCTCCAGCACCAGATGGGGTGCTCCAGTGTGCTGCTACCCACTAGAAATGCCCAGACACATGCTGCATGAGCATAAAAATGTAACGTGTGACCTGTCATATCCATCCATCAGCCGCACTTTGGGGGTCACGTCCTTAATGCCAGGGCTTCATCATAATCCTCAGTCTGGCACTGATTATTAGTGTATATTTTGAGTTCTTGACCAGACCTAAGACCCCCACCTCACACAGGTGCTCCATTAATGGCAGCTAGAGAGGGCATTCATTTATAGGTCTCAGTGAGTTAAAGATGGTGCAGCCCCACTTATTCAGCTCCATGGTGAGTAATGCAGCCATGTTAGTATTAGATAGGACTAAGTAATATGTAGCCTTATAGCAGGGGCGTCCAACCTGCGGCTCTCCAGTTGCTGCAGGACTACATCTCCCATAATGCTCTTTGAGCTAAGAGGCTGGCTGAGGAGGATGTAGTCCTGCAGCAGCTGGAGGGCCGCAGGTTGGACGCCCCTTGCCTTATAGGATCACAAAATTCCCAATAGTGTTGCTTCAGATTTCAATGCAATTTACATGTGTAATTGCTGGTTATGTGTTGATTCTTTGCTTTGTTGTATTTATATATATATAATTATAAGTTGTATGAGTGTATTTAATTTAACCTCCTTTTAAGCAATGTGCATTTTGAGTCTGAGTTATTTTAGCCACATTTAAAAAAAATCATTTTTGCTTGTTATAGATTTTGTACACTGCTATATAATTAATCGCTCATATCAGCTTGTGTCAGCTTTGCAAATGGCAGCATTTTAAGGCAATAGCAACATTCTCGGGAAAATGTAAACTGATTGCATTTCCATTTAAGCAATGGTACATTATATTTACCAAGAGCATATATATGTAGTAATATCATATGTATCACTATAAATTTAGTATGACTTTACCCTTTTAACATGCACTGGCAGTTAGTTTTCACATTTGACAACATAAAGTCAGCCAAGTACGAAATGTAGCTTCCTCAGGAATATGCTTACATGAATGAAGAATGGTCTTTGAGATTTATGTCACCAAGGCTATGACAGTAAACTGATGTGTTGTTGATTAAAAAAGTAGAATGTCGTTGGTTTCCAGGTTTACATGTTGTAAATAAACCTGCCCCCACCATCTGCAGCTAATGAACTTTAAATATACTACTAAACATTGTATTATTATTATTATTATTATTATTAATAAATAATAATAATTTGTGATAAAAGGGGTCAAACTCGCCCTGCTTCGATGCATTTGATTATTTCATGTAGCATTCCTATGGGCATATTGATCTTCCTAAAGATGAATTTAAGTGTTATATTTATATTTAAGAATATGTAGAACAGCACCTTTAGTATTACCTTTACATTGCTGTGATTTTAAAAAACACATTGGAGGCATGTATGAGCCTTAGTCATGATTTCTGCCTTTAGGGCGAAGTTGTATAGGCAATAAACTTTTTAATTCAGATTCAAACAAATTGAAAATGTACCGAATTTTGGTAAATTCAGTGATTCATAAGAAACCACAAAACCGAGGCCAGACTCCACACGAATCAGATGCACATGAAGCAAAAAGCTCAGAATTTCCTTACGAAATATGTTGACCCACATTCACTCACTTTCTCACACTCTCATTTTCGTTCACTCTCTCACGCGCTCTAAACGTTTCCCTACCTTCTTAGTCGACCACTTTCACTTCTGCCAACCTCATTTGCATCTTCTATCTTTTATCTGCAAACTTCTATCTTTATCTGTATCTCTGTAGACAAAACACGGTGTCTAAATGTTGGCGCTTCTGGTGAAGTCCACTTCCTGAACCTTCAATCTAAAGCGCCGTCATTTTGCCCTAACTTGACCTCTGGGCAATATGGCGGCACTTTTGGTGACGTCCTCTCCCTGATCCTCCAATTAAAAGTGCTGTCGTTTTCTAAGCAAGCTAATTTTCACATTTCCAGAATTTAACTAGGGATAGATTATGTTTTTCACGTGTACATAGATAATTAAAAAAAAAAACAATTTCCTACGACAATTTTATATTATGCATTTATGCATTTCTACTAAGCTTACATAAGCAAAAGCAAACTGTACTACTTGTGAGAGTACTTCTGCTTGTCCAGCAGCTCTTGCAAAGCAAAACATTTTATTAGTATTCTTGCTTGTCCAGTGACCCTTACATATTTGGCTTTACTCCCAGAACATCAATTTTGTTATTACTTGCCATTTTTGCAATATAACTATTTGTTACCTACACAGAATTTGCTTGATCATGCCCATAACCCCTCTCAAAATTACTGCCTTATGAATAACAATAAGAATATCTTTCTTGTAGTAGTAAAGTTTATTTTATTTTATTTTTACATTTCTGTAAAAACTTATTTTTATGTACCTTGAGGCACAATAGGATATTGGTAATCCATACCTGAAATTATTCCATAAACTTTAATTTATACATTATACCATGATATAATTTCAAGATTTGAACTAATTTGCATTTAAGGCAAGCCAAACCCTGGACTATGTTTATCAAATTAAGCACCAGCCTGAGATGAAAATGTAACTTTGAAATGAAATGAACATTTTCTACTCCAAGTATATATCCCAATGAAAGTACTATATTTTCTAACTATATAACACAATATAAGGTGCACTACTACTGTATCTTAAAACACATAGCACATATGTGTTTATGTGTTATACAGTTTTTTCTAACTGTATAACACAATGTAAGGTGCAGTAGTCTAGCATCATATTTTTGATTTTCCTATTGGCTTTGTTAGAGCATGTACACTTAGCATATATATATATATATATATATATATATATATATATATATATATATATGTGTGTGTGTGTGTGTGTGTGTGTGTGTGTGTGTGTGTGTGTGTGTGTGTTAGCAGTTATAGGTTTTCTAAATAATTTACTGCCAAATATGAGAAACCTTGCCAATGGTGCTACGGCACTGAAACCAGTTGGTGGTGATTTTTTGTCTAGGGCAATCAATTGCACACAACGTGCTATTCTGTCCACATAATTACATTTTATATGGATTACAATTAAATTTTTTATCCTATTCTGAGTAGAGCATGCCTGTTTTTCCTATTTGGGAGATGACTTCCACATGGCTGGAAACCCAGCAACATGAATATTGCTGAAGCTGTACATTGACTGACACACAATAGAAGACTCAAGATAAGTACCCTGAATACATTATAGTCACTGTGTGATTACCTTTGTTACTTGAGTGCTACCAGCACCAAGAAAGAAAACCCTCCACTGGTATCCATTAACCTTTCAGTTACCTCTGGTGGTCACTTACCACCCCAAGTAGAAGCTCTGACCATTTTTGTCATCGAATGGTGAGATCCAACCAATCTGTTTATGTTTACTTTATAGTGTTTGAATGGCTTTTATCTTCAGACTTCACACATATTATTTTCACAATATGGATATTTGGACATAGTACATGAAATAGGGTTTTTGTTTTGTTTTGCGTGGGTCTCACTATTTGACATATTACATATAAACATATAAGTATTTAAAGGATATTTAATAATACTTGTTAAATGTGAGCCTTTGAGACAATTTTGTCTCCATTGATACTCAATCCTTGTTGCAATTTTATGAAATGGTTCAGTAACCAGGAAACAATTCTCCAACACTGGCGGCTTGGGGAAACAGGAAAAGCTTTTTTTTTTTTTTTTTTGTAGTCATCCTATGAAATTTGGGATGAAATAGTGTGATCTATCCACAATCTTTGTTGAATGTAATGTATATATATATATATATATATATATATATATATATATATATATATATATATATATATATATATATATATGTATATATTATTCATTTCTACATATGACCTATTATAATTGCTATATAATAGGACTATTAGATGGTAATTATCTTTCCAATATACTTTATCTATTACCTACAGAGTGAGTTGACTGGCACTTTACAAATATACATTATGTCTGTGAAAGGGTATAAAAAATGTTGTTCAATGTCCCAATTATTCTTAAACTGATTTACATTAGGTTTCACATAGCCTAGTAGAAACATATTCCATCTGAAGAAATCATATTCAGTTATATAAATGTCATTGATGTTGTTTCAGTACAAAATATTGTAACATAATGCATTTCTTTGTGTACTTTTAGACAATGTTTATATTATTCCAAAAAGAAAATACTTAGATAGAAATGATCTTATTATAGATATCACTTTACCACTGTTTTAAAACAATGTAGAATAGCAGACGATGTTGAGCTTTGGCCTTTTGCCTGCCTTTGGAGTAATGAGAAAATCTGTAATTGTTTAAGCACTGTTAGTTTAACATTATTGATTATAGGGCTTGTTTAAAACAGAGTTACAAAAACTATTAACCTGATGTTAACAAAGCTCTCTGTTAGCAAACACTATTTATTTAAAAAAATCTGTAAAACATTTACTAATTAACATCGAACACTTTACACAAATTTAACCCATGTGAACTTGGAATTAACACATAAACAGAATGAAATAAATGTATTTTCTTTAGAGGTTTTAATGTGTATGTAGACACCTTATTTGTGTATTGCAACTCTTCATGTCTCAGCATTAGATTCTGTATCTCAAATGGGTTAATATATAGCAGGGCATTGATCAACCACACTTAACCAAAAAGGTTTTATTATTATTTTTTGTATGTAAAAATAATCATACTGCTTATATAAAAATAATAGAAGAAAATGACAACTTTGATACAGTTCCTAACCTATAACAATATAGCTAACAGATGCCTGTGGGAATTTCCATGTTAAAAATAATACGATTGAAGGAAAGGTATCATATAAATTAGAGGTCAACATTAAATGGATATAATTTATGTGAAATTTACATAGATTAAATTTAATTTAAAATTTCCCTCCAATGTCAATGTTCTGATGAAGATACTAGACGCATTACACAAATGTTGTTGAAGTGTCTCCCTTCAATTATATATGTCCTAACGTGGATCTGATACAGGAAGGAAAGGGCTAAATATATTTAAAGCTAATAACTAACATCCACATGTGCTAACATACAATCAGTGTATCACACTGACATGCACACATTGCCTGCAGCCTGTCTTCATACATGCTTGCACACTGTGTGGCCTGCCATGCTATAAAGCCATTCATCGGCGGTTTGACAATCATCCTGTTAAGCTTCCTGGCATCCTCTAGGATAACTGTTAAGAATTAGCAAAAAAATGGCAAATAGGTAAAATGAATGCTTGTGTGTATTATAGGAAGAAAAGGCTCTTAGCTCTGTATCAAATAGAAGTAGGAAAAGGCATATGATGAGTTTCAAGCTAGCCTAAATAAAAGCTGTCTTAAATTAACCAAATACAAAGTATACTATACTTAAACTATAAAATTGTTGGAAGGTGAGCTCACGATATTTATTTCTAAAAGTGTCCTCTTTGTATAAAATAAAATGGTTTACATTTGTAGACCTGTCCAGTTTCAATTTGCAAAATAATCTGAAATGGCCTCACTTCTATTAAACTCCTTTATATACGTATGGTTCAATGATAGCCTTACTCAGCCTTACCTTATCTGTTTCTCTACCTTATAAGTGACTAACCAAAGTTTACTGAAAGATGTAATCCATATTATCCTTTTCATTACCAAGCAGTCTGTTGACTCCTTCATTGGCTTTCAAAATTATTTGCATAACCATTATCTTATGCAATTAACACTAATTCATGTAAGAATTAAAGTATGCTACCAACAGAGTATTTCAAAATAGCTCTCTTCATAATATTTATTGAATTGTGACTTCTACGGAGAACACGCTTAATGGTATGGTGTTCTTGAAGATTGCTGATCACTTCCTAAGTTCCGTTTTAGCCGGCTGATACCGCCATGTTAGTTGTTCAGTTTGGCAGTGGCCAATTTTTGGGGTGGGAGGGCTTTCCTTTCAATATCCACAGATAGCTTCACTTGTAAGTGTTCAAGGGATGCGGCAAAGCCACCAATCGCATCAATTGAAGGTATTTAAAAGCAGCCTGTACAAGTACAAGCTTTGTCGTGAAGGGTAACAAGTATGACCAATCTCCTCATCTTAGCGATAGATCATCCTCCACTTGCTGTAGCCATAATTTTATAACATGAGATGCAGAAGAACTCACCAGATAGAAGCCAACCACAACGGATTCAAACACTTTCCTGACTACTCCTGAAGTATTTTTCTTCATGGGGTTAGAGAAATGAGAGGCATCTTGTAGGGGAATAGTGGAACTCCTTGTGGCTTTAGCCATAACAGCATCAACAGCTTGACCTCACAAATGCTCTACTGGATAAATGGGTCAAAAATCCCACAGAAAAACTCCAAACTCTTGTGGAAAGCCATCACAGAAGATTGGAAGCTGTTATAGCTATAAAGAGGGGACAGACTTCATATTAATGTATTTAAAATGTAATGTCATCAAAGTCTCCGTTGGTGATAATACTATTGTCCATATAATGAATCTTTACCCTGACAAAAAATAGCAATTGTAATACTGATATCAAACTTCAGATGTTTCTGCTGTTAGCAATGCCTTTGGAAGAGAGAAGGGAGATGGCTCATTGAGCACAGCGTTGGTACTGCATAAATTGTGGCCCTGACATAAAATGTTATTGTATAAGACAAAAAATATGTTTAGATAGGAAACAGGTAATGAGGCTGCTCCAACTTTAATTAGATACTTTCTTGGTGAACAAGGTATATCTACCATCTGACTGTTCATTTCTCACAAGCAGTATTGATGTCTGATGTAGATGCTACACATACACTTCTAAATGCTTATTGGAACAGCTAACAGTTCCATGACTGAGTAATATTTCATTTGCTTTGTGATTCCAGACTCCAGATGTTGTAAGTGACTTTGATATGCACAATGTATTTAATTTTATTGTTTCAGAGAACTGCAAACTAAGTCATTTTAAGCAATATGTGCAATTGTGCTGCAGGCTTAATAAGGCATTTAGCAATGAATGTAAACAGGCTCTTTAGTTTACGGATGTCATATGTTCAAGGTGTTTCCAACATGCTCTTTTGTGGGATGTTTTACTTGCCTTTTAAAGAGCTATGTTTTCTTGAAAGCAAGTTGCAGTGTGTATGGTATATTTTCTTGGTGCATAGAGACAAGTACCATGTATAAAGGGGGGCTGCGTTAGCAGCACATTTCAATCCAGTGTTATATATATATATATATATATATACATATATATATATACAGTGCCAGACTAGCCTACTGGGAAGCCAAGAGATTTCCTTGTGGGCTGACCAAGCAGCTCTGGGGCCACTCTGATGTGTATGTGGCCCAACAGCCGCCTAAAAGGGGCACACGGCTTGCCACTGTGGAGCTTGCACACTGTCCGAGGAAGCTCTCTTGTTTCCTCACATAGTGTGCGGGCGCTAAAGTGGTAAGCCGCCCCCAGAGCTGCACGGACGGCCCTAGGAACATCGAAATCTGCAAGTGAATGAATGTGTACATGACTAAATGGATGTATATGTGTTTAGGGTTCCGCAGATGATGTGTTGAAGCTGTTGATTGTTCAGATGGCTTGATTATGATGACGGTAATGGGAGTACTGGGAAGGAATGTTGTACGCTTCCCTGAACAGGTGGGTTTTCAGAAAGGTTTTGAAAGTTGCGTACGAGGCAGAAAGTCTGAGGGAATGGGGAAGGGTGCAACGCGGGTGAAGTCCTGAATACGGGAGCCGGAAGAGGTAACAACAGTAGAAGATAGCCGTAGGTCATGAGAGGAGCGAAGGGGTGGGTAGGGGTGTATTTGAACAGGAGGATAGAGATATAAGGTGGTGCAGAGTTTTTGAGGGCTCTATAGGTCAGGGTCAGAAGTTTAAATTTGATTCTGGAGGGTATGGGGAGCCAATGAAGTTATTTGCATAGATGAGGAACGGCGGCAGAGAAAAATGAATCTGCCGTGATAAGGATGGATTGAAGTGATGAAAGGTGGGAAAGGGGGACACTGGTTAGTAGGGAGTTGCAATAATCCACGTGGGATATCACAAGGAAGTGGATTAGTAACTTGGTAGTTTCTTGTGTGATGAAAGGGTGGATTCGGGAGATGTTTCTCAAGTGGAGGAGGTGGTGAGGGACTGGATGTGAGGGATGAAGGAGAGAGCAGAGTCATGGGTGACACCAAGGCAGCGTACATATACCGTATTGGCTCGAATATAGGCCGCACTTTTTTCCCCCACTTTAAGTTTTTAAAGTGGGGGTGCGGCCTATATTCGGGCTCTAGCGCCCGACGCCCGGGACATGCAGTCCCGGGCGCCGGGCAGGCAGCGGGGTTAAGATACAGATCCCCCGCAGCGGTGCAGGGGACCTGCATCCTTCTCCCCGATACGCTCAGACAGCCTCCCCTGCCAGCACTTCCCACGGGGGGGGGTGCCGGCACGGGAGGTTATCTAAGCGTTTTACCTCTGCCCACCCCCGACTTACCGGGAGACATTTACGCAATACGCGCATGCAACTTCCGGCAGCGTATCGCGGGGAGGGAGGACAGCGGCAGCGTATCGCGGGGAGGGAGGACAGCGGCAGCGGATCTCGGGGAGGGAGGACAGCGGCAGCGGATCTCGGGGAGGGAGGACAGCGGCAGCGGATCTCGGGGAGGGAGGACAGCGGCAGCGTATCGCGGGGAGGGAGGACAGCGGCAGCGTATCTCGGGGAGGGAGGACAGCGGCAGCGTATCTCGGGGAGGGAGGACAGTGGCAGCATATCGGGGGGGGGACAGAGTGGCAACATGTTTTTTTTTTGGTGCTTTTTTAAAGAAAAAAAACTTTTTCTTTAAAAAAGCACCAAACTTTTAGGGTGCGGCCTATATACGGGGGCGGCCTATATCCGAGCCAATACGGTATAAATATATATATATATATATATATTTATTATTATTATTATTATTATTATTATTTTTTTTTTTTACAAGTTCCTGACCCATCCTACCTTTGATTACTTACCTGGAGACATTATTGCCACAAGCAGTAGACATGGATCTGGGAACATCTGGATCTACCCTTTAGATTGTAAATCTAAAAATTTAGCATTTTTGTGGTTAGAACAATTGAGTGCTCTATTTCTGTTTTCCTTCTGGGATGCTACCATTGGTTCATGGTATCTTAGGTCTGTTTATTAATAAATATTCACAAGTCTACTACAGACTATATATGGCTTTAAGATGTTCAATACTTTTGTGGTTACACTTGAGCTATAGAATTGAAGAAGAGAGATTAATTTCTGTTACATAAATATCAGGGAATTTGTCACTGTAGATCACTTCTGCTGTAGAACATTTTGTAACCATGGCTGAACTGCAAATCATTCTTCCATCAACCTAAACAACGTTACGTAAAACCAACAGTAGTTAAAACTGGGACCAGCAGCTTTGTGTTTTCAGTAAACCCAAATATGGCATAGTATAAAGAGAACCTCTTTAGTGATTTTAAGAATGGTAAGTATATGAGAAAATCTCTGAAGCCAGGATGGGTCATCTGATGGCAGTAGAAATAAGGCACTTCATGAAAAATGATTTTTTTTCTACAAATAAAAATGGAACACAGTACCATTACAAGATGACATGATGTTCCTTGTGATGGGGTGAATATAAAATTAAATGTTATGCTGTCTGCAACAAGCTATTATTGGAATCATAACCAAGCCTTCGGTCGATATTTCTGGTAATGTCAAGTTACCTACAATTTTATTTTCCAGCTGTTTATTTGTATTTTAAGTTCCCTATCACTCTATGTTTATAGCACAATTAACTATACAATAATTTCAAGATACAGACACGGACACACTATAGACTCTGTGAGGATGATGATAAAAGAGTATAATAAAACTATGACAACTTATTCCTCTGCAAAGATAATGCACCAAAAAGCTTGAGTGTTTTTGATAGAACCAACTGTATTTATTTTATGATAAGGGGGGCTTTTTGTAAAAGAGGAAAGAGTTGAACTATGCAGAACATAAAACTACAGTATATGTGTTATTTTATAGAAAGTTTGGTCATTTTGATGAGTTATTTGTCCAGTGGAATAACCTATTGCAAAATAGGAAAGAGAAGAGCATTCTTTAATTGACTCATCAATAAAGATTATCAAATTAAATGATATTCCGCAATGGACTAGTACGTAGAACATGCAATTATAGGGGATAAACTATGTTATTTTTCTTAGAAATAAGGGAATCTAATAGAAATCTGTTTGTACTCTATATTTCTTAATCTGTATAAAGGCATACTTTCTGTTTAATACTATCTGTAGAAATGTAACATTCATAGTTTTCTTGTTAAAACCTTGTGCCTATATTATTTCCCCTTCATTGTATTTAATTAAAATATCCAAGCAATATTTCTCTTCCCATCTACGCTTTAATTGTAAATTGAGACAGATAACCAAAACCTCTTTTTAAAATTATAATCTCAAGATTTTGTAAAATGAACATAGTAGAAGTCTTCCTTCAAAGTGATTGTAACAGAATCTTATATCTCATGTTTATCTTATTTTCTAGTTTGTATGAAACTTATACTGTAATTTATGCTGTAATTGGTGAAATTTAGAGAAGTGAAAAAAGGAAACATTTTGTCTATAAATATTTAACTCCTTGTTAACAGTTCCTGTAGTTTCTAATTTTAAACAAAAATAAAGAATCATGTGGTGGATATATTTAACTCCTTGTGACCAGACTGCTTTTAAAATTTTGTAGTCTTTGTGGCAATGGCTGTATTAATATTTCTGCAGTGTTTGTGTTTAGCTGTTATTTCCTTCTTTTACATTTAGTGTACCCATACAAATTATATTTTTTATTCAGAAAAAGAAGGGCTTTCTTTAGATACCAATATTTTGATCATATCAAATAATGTATTTTCAACTTTTAGTTGAAAAATCTTTTACCCATATACAAAAGGTAATGAAAAAAAAGGAAAATCAATTCTGTTTCCTGCCTGGTCATTTTGGAGGGGAGGGGTACATTTTAGATTTGGAAATTAAATTTGTTGTCCGACGACATTTACTGGAAGCAGTTGGCAGACAAGGTAGGGAGACATTAAACGCCGACCACTTCTGCTTTGGTGTCTTGCAGCTCTGATTCCATGTCTTGCATTTTCCTTTCTACTCTCTCCTACCTTCACTTTTTTTCTCTTCTTTCTATGTCCACATCCCCGAGGACATAACCTCCCAACACACTTCCACCAAAATGTTGGAGCGTCCTGTGACATCTTCTCCCCCAACCCTCCAATCTGGGGGGAGGACGTCACCAGAAGCTCCACAATTTTGGTAGAAATTCACACAAGGTTATCTTAGGGCGAAATGACAGAGCTTCCACTGACATCCTCTACCCTGACCCTCCAATCGGGGGAGAGGATGTCCCCCGAAGCTCTGCCATTTTGGAGAAGGTTATGTGAACAAAGATAGCAGATTGAAGATTGAAAAGGGAAGGGGGAGGGAGAAGATATAAGATGAAGAAGAAGAAAATGAGGAAGAAGATGTGGAAGCAGAAGTGGTCATCAGAAGGGAAAGTGGTCGGCAGAGAAGGTATGGAAACCTTTAGCGTGAGAGAGTGAACAAGAATGAGACTGAGAGAGTGAGAATGTGAGACAGAGTGTGAGTGAATGTGAACCCAGGAAATTCTGACAAATATTCAGAGCTTTTTGCTTCACTTTTGTCCGATTTGTCGGGGGGGGGAGTCTGGCCTCATTTTCAGGGCTTAGTACGAATCACTGAGTTTACCAAACTTTGGTAAATATGCAATTTGAATTAATCTGAATGCACAAGTCTATAAGACAGTGAATGAGCATGTGTGACAATGAATTTCACTTTGGAATGTAAAAACCCCTCTGATTTTTGTAAAAAATAAAAGGGCAGGAAACCGAATTTGTTGCCCCGAAAACAAATGCACCAAAAATAAAACAAGAAAATTGTCTAGACTATCAAGAAATAGCAAAGAGAAATAGATGATGAGTTCCCAATAGAAAGTTGGAGTAAAGCGTATACTCAACTTAGGAAGATTGTTCACTGTATGTCACTACATGAATTTTATTATATTGCATAGGCTGACTCATGGGTGGTGGACATGATTTCCAATGAGGATATGGAAATATCAGTTATCCCTTCTAATATATCACACAATAATTTTCAATACAGAATGGAAGCTGGATTTAATACTAAACATAAGACTTGTGCAAAGTATCTAGAAATATGATCCTCCTGGATAAATCCTGAGAGTCAAAACAAAAATGGAAAAAAGTGATATCAAATAATAATAATAAATAGTACTTCTAGTAACATTAACAACTAAAATTTTATAAAATCTTTAAAAAAAATAATATGCGTATTTACTTTAATTACCTTCAGGGTCAGGGCTGAGCCTAGGATGCCCGGGAACAAACCTTTTTGCGTACTCCATGTGGATGTGGCCATTTTCTAGGACAACCATTCCACCTCTTTGGGCTCCCTGGCCACGTCTGCTAGAAACCTATTCCATGCATCTACTACCCTCTCAATAAAGTGGTATTCATGATATTACTTTTAAACGTTTGCCCCTCTAGCTTAAAACTATATCTACCTGTTACAGTAGTATTTCCTCTTTTAAATAAACTTTCTTCCTTTATCAGGTTGATTCCATTTAAGTGTATGTTAGTGTATGTATGTGTAAGCATGTCTATATGTGTTAGCATGAGTACATAAGCATAAGTGTGTAAGTGTATGTGTGCCAGTGCGTATGTTGGTGGGGAACAAGAAGCCACTTGACTTTACTTGTTCCTCTGGGCCAGAAGGTGCCAGCCATCCCCTGGTGGCAAGCTAAATTTGTTCATTATTAGTTGTTTTTAGTCTTCATCTTGGAAAAGATTGTATCCTCAAAATAAACATAATATCTCTATAGCTGTGTTTGCATGCGTTTAGCTACGTTGATATGTCCTTTTATAGAATATAATTGCTATCTTGATATTCAGTTCGTTTTTAAGCACCCTGTCTTGCAATTTCAGTGAGTCTTAGTTGCTTACTTGCAAGAAGTTGAATTTTATGTCTCTAGAGCACTCAATAATTTACAGGAAAAAATGTTTCTGATTGCTTTTTAAAAGATTTTCCCCTGAAACCTTCTTGTATTACTGAATTATTCATGAATAATTTGACAAACTAAAAGCAAATTTAATGACAAACTATTTTGGTATTCTCTCCAAAGCTGATAAGGAGTTATGTGACTTTTTGTCTTTGTATTTTTTCTGTATTGACACAATATAAGAATAAAAATGAAGGAAAACTAATATAAAATTAAATGTACACTTGTGAATGATTAGTACAAATTCACTGAGATGAAAGAAAAAAACAATAGGTTGGATTTCATAATCATATAAACTAAAAGCGGTAAACTGAACACGGTTACCAAAAAAAAGAAGAAGAAAAAATAAGATAGTATTTACCTCTTGTCTATATGTTATAACTTAAATCACAAACATTCCGGTTGCTAAAATTATCCACTCTTTACCAACAGATACGATAAACTGTATAGGGAATAATTGCTGAGAGTATTTAATAATTTTATCCACAAGGGACCTGTCAATTGAAACAATAGGATGAACAGTGTATCAACTTTATAAAGCGCAAGCATGTAGAACAACACAATTTCTTATGATAGCTTTGTGCAGTATCTGGAAGGTTGGCAAACTGAGCATATTCACAGGTGTCCATGGATCCGTATGTAGATAATATTGGAAGGTTTCTAGAAATCCCGTTCGACCTCCGAAAACGTATATACAACAGCTGGTCTCCACAAGGAGGATACAACTTTAAAAAGTTATTGTTGTGTTATTGGCCATGTTTGTTTGTCAATGTTCTGATGAACTTTTAAATGGATACAATAAATCTTAAAAGTTTTATCTTTTTTGTAGAAATTAGTTTTGAATATCACTCATATCCTCATTTAGACTTGTTAACACAATTGTATTTCGTCAATCATCAATGCAATAAACACATAATTATCTACAATCTAAAAATAAGAAAAAAACAAAACTACAAAGCTGCAAAATGTGGCAATTTGGCAGCAAGGAGATAAGCATCTAAAATATGGAATAGGTCCAAGCTCTGTTAATGTAGACCTGACCTCCAAAAACATCATAATATATATACATACACACACAAACTCTAGGTCCTCACCTAGGTCCTGCCCAGAGACTTTTACTTTTCCAGTTCTCCAGGTGACGGTGTTACATTTTCAGGCCAATTGAGCAGCTTTTAGTTTTCTCCATTTCCATCCATGTACAAATTTAATATGTAGGGGCTAACCATGTTTTCACATATGTGGCTATCCTCCTCGCGAAAATAGCATGCCCACTAAAGTTTTTTTTTCACTGGATCATTACGATTGGCAATAATGGTATACTGTAATGTGAACTGAGGGCTATATGGCAGCTGATTGGAGGATCAGGGAGAGGATGTCACCGCAATTTTGACAGAAGTTCCCGCAATGTTATGTCCGTAACGATACAGACAAAGAGAGAAGATGATGAAGAAGATGTGGAAGTGGTCAGCAAAAATGATAACCATTGGCAGAGAAGGAAGGGAAACATTTAGAGAGTGTGAGAAGATGATGAAGAAGATGTGGAAGCGGTCAGCAAAAGTGATAACCATTGGCAGAGAAGGTAGGGAAACATTCAGAGAGTGTGAGAAAGAGAGCAAACAAGAATGAGAGTATTAGAGAGTAAGAGTGACTGTGGGCCCCAGGCAATTAATTTAATTCCCAAATTAAAAATTCCCCCCAATTTTCAGCTGAACCAAATGGGCAGGGAATTAAATTTGTTTGGGCCATAAACACACACAAATAATTTTTTGGCTCATTTGCACATGCCTATTAGTGACAGACTGGGCAGTTAAGAATATTGCCTGCCACAAGCCGGTATCATAAGGAGTCAGAGTGTTTGTTCAATAGACTGGGCTAAGATGAGAGAGCCAGGAGAAATATAATGATTAAAATGCAGCTTCATAAACTGCATTAAGAAAACGGTATAATACTAATTGAAACCTTTTTTCTATTTCATTCTAGTAATGTAACATTCTTTACTAAGGGTGTTTTGTGCCCAAAAACCTGAGACCTTTTACAGTATGTTTAATTAATCATGATTTTCCATTTTTATTTTTTGTGCACCCACACAAATTATATGCCATTTTTTCAAGGACAGATAGAGCAATCAGTACTCATGAGTGGATCCACACATTAATTGAGAACATGTGGTAAGTCCAGATGTCAGGACTTACATCTTTATCCCTGCTCCCGGAGCACATTTCTGTCTATCTTGGGGGGGGCATTTGCCCTGTTGCCCCCCTTCCCAGACCCACCCTTGCTGCCGGGTAGCCATGTGCAAGGAAGTGCACACTGTTATTCTCTTCATGACGTTCTATGACGCCATAATAGGTTTTAGGGCCATTTTTTCATGATGGGATGGAATGTTATTAACAAGTTAAATCCAAGGAATTACTGGCAAAGTTATGTTCAGCTAATTTAAGTATGATGTTTTGATTTTTTTCCTGGCAAGCATAAAACTCTAAATAGAATAATGAAATCAATTTCCACATAAAACCACAGAGTCACTTCTGGAAAATTGTAATTCTAGTAATTTTTGTTTAATGAAAATGCTTTTAGTTTTTGGTTTTTGTCAATAATCATTTTATTTGTTTTAAAGCATACATATTTTCCAATAACTTTGCCACAAAATCACCTCCCAGGCAAACCCCTCTCCAACCCTTACTGAAACCAACATACATTTTCTCCCTTACCCTCTGTCAATCATCACCCCAGAGAAAAAAGACTGTGTACGACAAATAAGGATGCTTTGGACTTTTTATGTAAGCAGATGTGATTATTTTTAAGGTTATGTAGGTTTTAACTGCTCCCTCCCGTTTGTTTTTATAGATGAGAACTTGGAAAGTTTACCTGCTGGTAGAGTCTGGCCACAGATCAACACACTGAAAAACATAGTTGCTGTGGATTGCTCCTCCCTAAGAATGGGTGCACCTGTTCTCACATTTATATATCTCAATATATCTCAGAATGCTTAACGAACTATAGGCCCATCTCCTATGTGAAAAATGTTAATGCAAACAGAGGCCCATCTGTCAAGTAATAAGATTCTTTCCAGTCAGGCTTCAGAACATGTCATAGCACTGAAACTGCCCTAGTTCGCATTCTGAATGACCTTCTGATGGCATTTGACACCATTGATCATAACATTCTTATTGAGCAGCTGCAAGACCAAAGCAGGCTGGGAGGCACAGTTCTAACATGGTTTAAATCCTTCCTCACAAACAGGTCACTGAGGGTGTCATCAGGAATGTGTTCCTCAGCTCCCACACCACTAATATGTGGAGTACCACAAGGATCCATTCTATCTCCCACTCTATTTGCCATATACATGCTGCCACTGGGGGACATCATCAGACAACATGGATTATGACACCACTGCTATGCAGATGACACACAGCTCTACCTTTCCTTTACATCAGGAACTAAGGATCCAACATCTCTTTTCAACAGATGCTTAGCAGATCTCTCAGAATGGATGCAAGCTAGCTGGTTAAAGTTAAAGGTAAATCCTGATAAAACAGAAGTCCTGTTGATCAGAGGGCAAATGATAACTGCACCAATCCTAGGGAATACTAACCAAACTGGCATAGAATTTGGGGGTGCAGAGCTACTCAGGTCAAGTGAAGTACAAAATCTCGGAGTACTCCTTGATGGTGGTTTGTCACTAAAATGGCTTCCTATCAAATGGAGAATTCATAGGTGTGTTGTCATTTAAAGCCCTAAAGGACCAGGGACCCTGCTACCTGAAAGAGCTATTAACACCCTACATCCCTGTTCGCCCCCTTTGATCCACACATATGTCTCTTCTCTCAATACCCAAAGTGCGCACAAAATCAGGCTCCAACGCATTCTGTCATGCTGCTCCCACATTCTGGAACTCTCTACCACTGTCAATCAGAGAGGCCCCATCTTTAGAGACTTTGAAAAAAAGACCTAAAACCCATCTTTACTCCCAGTCCTTCAGATAATGCACTCTTTTTCTCTTGTATGCATATACCTGTAAAGTGCTTTGGGTCCCACCGGGAGAATAGCTCTATATAAATACTGTTGTTGTTGTTTCAAAAATGATAATGTCCTTAGCTGAGTCTAGCAGCTGTGAAACTGTCATCCATGAAATATCTCCAGGGCTATTCCTTGTTAAAATGAGTGTGTCACTGTATGCAGCATTTGGGAAAAAGAGAATATTGCCGGAGATCCACTTGGTCTAGGGCTGGCCCTGGGCATCACTATCACAAAGCGCCATGCGTTAAATCTAGGGGTAGGCAGGATAAGTCAATGATGTGTGTTTGAATGTGTCTTGGTATGATAGCGTATTTTTGTGGGTATGTTATTGTGCACATCTGTTTTTATGGGTATGTTAGTGTATTTCCGATGTGTGATTGTGGGCATCTTTCTAGGTATATTAGTGTGGGAATGTTTTTGGGTATAATATTGTGTGTATGTTATTGTGTGCTTGTCTGTGTATGTTATTGTGTGATTGTCTGTGTATGTATGTAATTTAAGTGTTTAAGTATGTGGATATGTTCCTATGTGCATGGGTGTGTGTGTGAACACATGTTTGACGTGTCAGGAGTCTTAGATGATTCCTTCAATACATCATAGTAGTCTCTGTGGCCGTGTCCAATGGTGTCCATCTGTGTTTGTAAGCTGATGCTGCATAACTGTGTTACGCACACCTTGTGAACAGCCTTTCCCCTGTTCCTCCGATCAGGGGCGATGGTTGCTCAGAGGCTCTGGCCTTTTGAGGACCTGCTTTCTACGCCCCTTCAGAAGAACAAAAATCAAGACATTAGAAAGTAAGTGGAGAAGGGACATCATTGGAAAGCGGTGAGCAGTTATCAGCAGCGAAGGTAGGAGGATATTAATAAAGATAGTGATGACACTTTCTCCGATGGCACAGCAAAGCTGTCTGGAGACAAACAGATGGCACATACAAGATGTTTGGGGTTACAGACAGAGTGTTTGAGAGCAAAGATGTCACAGAAAAGCTGTTTGGGGCACTGATGAGGTAGTTGAACACACAGGCAGGAGACTAGCAACACCTGGCCAATTTAATTAGTAGAGCATTTGTGAGCTGAAGGGGACATACCAAGACGTTTTGGACAATGCGTTTGAGGAAGGTCCTTTTCTACTCTAGCATATCTGTGCCCCAGCGCACAAAACAAGGGCCATAAAGACATGGTTGAAAAAATCACTACAGAAACACTCCAAAATCCTGTGGAAAGCCTTCCCAGAAGGGTGGAAAGGGGAGGATCAGCTACAATACAATGCCATAAAAGTCCCTGTTGGTGTAATGGTCAGGTATCCATATAGTGCTCTCGTAAGAGAGATAACCCTCTGTGAACACTCATTGCTAACTTAAAATGTGAGTGAAAGTTATAAATCTTTATTTATCCAACATTATTGCACATAATTTGTTTTTCTTTTTTCTCAAACATGGTTACGTCTCTGGGGGATGAATTACCATGAAAAACACTTTAATTCTTCATCTTAAAGATTGCATAAAATCTTAATAAATATAGATTAATACTGAGAGCACTTTATTTTTGTGTAAATTTGATTTTTTTTCAATACCTTACCTTATGTTGTGTGCAATTTGTGAGGATTGTAATTTGTCACATAAGTTGCTCATGCTATTAATGTTGCAGGGAAGCTGAATGTGAGTGTTGGATCTGCCTATGTCCTGACTCATGACAGCCTTAAGTTCAGTAAAGTGTGTGCCAGGTGGGTGCCTAAGTAGCTGACAGAAGGGCATAAGCACAAGCGCTTAGACGCTTGTTCCCAACACATTGCCCTTTATCGTGAAGAATGTGATGATTTTGTGCAGAAGATAGTTACTGATGATGAAACGTGGGTTCACCATTACAAGCCCGAAAGCAAGCGGCAGAGTACACATCATCTCCTGTAGCAAAGAAATTGAAGACAAATATTTTATTATATCTTATATTATGTGACAAAACTGAAGAAATGACACTCTGCTACAATGTAAAGTGGTGAGTGTACAGCCTGTATAACAGTGTAAATTTTCTGTCCCCTAAAAATAACTCAACACACAGCCATTAATGTCTAAACCTTGGCAACAAAAGTGAGTACACCCCTAAGTGGAAATGTCCAAATTGGGCCCAAAGTGTCAATATTTTGTGTGACCACCATTATTTTCCAGCATTGCCAGCATTGCCTCATGGGCATGGAGTTCACCAGAGTTTCACAGGTTGCCACTGGAGTCCTCTTCCACTCCTCCATGACGACATCATGGAGCTGGTGGATGTTAGAGACCTTTCGCTCCCCCACCTTCCGTTTAAGGATGCCCCACAGATGCTCAATAGGGTTTAGGTCTGAAGACATGCTTGGTCAGTCCATCACCTTTACCCTCAGCTTCTTTAGCAAGGCAGTGGTCGTCTTGGAGGTGTGTTTGGGGTCATTATCATGTTGGAATACTACCCTGTGGCCCAGTCTCCGAAATGAGGGGATCATGCTCTGCTTCAGTTTGTCACAGTATGTCAGGACTCGGGCAAGGGTCCTGACATACTGTATATGCCATGACAGCATGGATTTTTTCTAAATATTTTTTTCTAAATACTGGTACAATGTAAAACATCCTGCTCATGCATTGTAGAAAAAGTTGGTGGTGGTGTGCAATATTACTACAAATTACTGATTTCTCTATGGATCAGTGCGGGGAATGGCAACCTAAGGGATAAAATGTACACATGAGCAAAATAAAAATGGGTTAAAACTGACTTTGCTTGAAAGCTCAGCATGAAATAATGATGGCTGCAGCTGATTTCAATTAACCTCCCAGCTTGTCATACTGCTTGCAAACAGAAACATCTATGGAAGGTCATATAACATAAAGGGTTGTGAACCCAGAAGCACTGCTTTTATTGTCAAAGGTAGTTAAGGTTTTTACTTATTATTAAGGTAATAGTTAATATTATATAGGTCACAATTTTTTAAAGAAATGCATAATATTAGATGATATAACTGTGCGTGTATATATGATGGGTATGTATTAGTTGTATTAACCCCTTCAGAACCAGGGTTTTTCATTCCCTAAGGACCAGAGGGTTTTTTCACCATATATTTGTTAAACCCTCATTGGCCATTTCCATATTTGATGAACTTGCACAAACTATACATCTTTTTATTCAGGACAAGCAGTCCAATAACTATTTGTGATAAATTGTAAATAACGGATAATGGAGCTGATACTGGGGAGAAGCAAAACAGATGAACTAGAATAAGGAGACAAGGACACAGAATCGGTCAGTGGAGATGGTAGGTAGACATTAAGAGAGAGGGCCTGAGTGAGAGAGCAATGAAATGGAAAGAAAATTTGGAGCTCTCTGCTTAGTTTTCATTTTTTGGGGGTCCCTCCTTATTTTTGGACATTCATCCGAATTAATAAGATTGGGTAATTTTGTTAAAAATAAAATTGGTGCAAATTCAGTACAAGTCTACTAACTGTATTATTCATTAAAAATTGTATATCATTTATATTAGCAGCATTTCATTAGGAATGCCAGACATATGCAAATGGGCCAAAAACGATTTTGAGGCAACAAATTCCCTACCCATTCAGTTCAGCCAATAATTTGGGGACATTTTTTAAATTAAATTAATTGCCCACTGCCCACATTCACTCTCACTCTCTCAAGCTCTCACGCTCTCATACTCTTAATTTTGTTCACTCTCTGTCTCACACTCTCTAAATGTTTCCCTACCTTCTCTGCTGACCACCTTCTGCTTCTGTCGACCACTATCCCTTCTTCTTCATCTTTCATTTCTCTTTCTTTGTCTGCATCTCCATGAACATAACCCGACGGAAACTTATGTCAAAATGGCAACACTTGCAGCGATGTCCTCTTCCTGATCCTTCAATCAGGGGACAGGACAGAAACAACCAGGTTATGTCTACGGAGATGTGGACGAGGATAGAAGATTGAAGATTTCAGATTGAGCATAAGAGAGAATAGGGGACAAAAAAGGAGGAGATAAAAGATAGAAGATGAAGAAGAATTAAGTGGAAGTGGTCAGCAGAAGCAGTCGGCAGAGAAGGTAGGGAAACATTTAGAGAGCATGTGAGAGAGTGAACAAGAATGAGAATGTGAGAGAGTGAATGTGGGTGAATTTTGGCCCACTTATTTCGAATGAAAATTCTGAGCTTTTTGTTTTATTTTTGTCCGATTTATAGGGGGGTCTGGCCTCATTTTCATGGCTTTGTACGAATTGCCGAATTTACTAAAATTTGATACATTTACAATTCATAAGAATCTGGCTGCACAAGTCTAGTAAGTCTAAGTATGATATTATTTCATTTACTCTTCCTCCCTCTGGTCCTCTTTCACTTTCAATTCACCTTTCCTTTTTCTGTTTCTTTGGGCATGGACAGCATGCCGTTATTGAGAGGACAATGAATTAGCAAGTTTATCAAGGTATCATACAGGATTATGTCAGGATGGCTTTCCACCAGCTAAAGCTCACTAAATGGTGGGTGAGGCAGCAGGACCACGACCCTAAACATTGAAAATATGGGTTCATTATGTTTTCTTGCCACTGTAGCTTGATTGCAATTTCATATACCCCTCTGTCTTCTTACTTTTTTATGTTGCTGATAATTACAAATCATTAACTCAGCTAGAAGTTGTACTTTTCTATCTTACTCTCAATTACCCTCAACTCTGTTTGAACATTGTACTTCAGTTCTTATGTTTTAAAATGAACATTTCTCTGCAGATACAAAATAAATTAGTTTTGCTGTGTTTAGTGATACCTTTTTATTGGTGTAGGAACTCATTTTACAAATAAATGGGCAGAAATCCTGCTGATATAACAATGCTGTTTTCAAACTATTTGTCTTTAATGTGTTGTTGATAACTAGCACAAGCTTAGAGTACATCTGAAACAGCATGTTTTTAAACCAGTCAGCATGTTTAGCAAGCTCTAAAATTATCATTCTTTCGTTTAAACAGTGCATCTTTAGCAGTGGGGGTTCAATGTATTCCTCCACATCCTTAAGAGATTATTGTTACATTATTTTTATTTTCTTTTACTCAAGTTAAAGTAACCTTGTCTTGGAGGAGATAAGGAAAAACTAAGTACAGAATTCAAAAACGTAAAAAACTTTGCCTCACTGTCACTGCCTTTTTGTAATTTGTGCTATTATGTTACGTAGTGTATTCTCGTAACATCAGAGTCAGAGAAAGACAGAGAGCTTGCTGTCTTTGCATGCAAAGTAATTAACATAATAATCTTCTATACTATGGAACTGCATGAAAACACGGTCATTCTATTGAAATGATCCACTGTGTTTAATTTTCTACTACAGCAGACCATTTCCATTTAACCAGTATTCTAACTATACCACATTTTAAAACCTTGTTTTCTATCTATATTGTTTTATCAAGTTGCTCTCGTTTCTAAAGTATCTTAATAAATATATCACTTAATGTTCACAGATTTGGAGATCTTAGCCCAGTCTTCTAGGGCTGCAAGTTACAAAGCCTTCAATTATTTTTCATTTTAGTATTTATTTTGAAATTCAGCAGTCCTTTTTTAAATAAATCAAAAAGAAATAATCAAAAGGAAACATAGTCCTCACCAGAGCACTAACTAAACAAAAGTCATTCCAGACTGTTACCAGATGGCAAAAAATTTTTGCCGGCAAAACAAAAAGAAAAAGTAAATGCACAATTGGGGATTACTCTAGCCTTGGTGTAGAGCTAATCTGAATTTTATTAAAGACAGGAGGCAAATATTTGCATAACTTCTTTATTACAAAACCTCCAGCAGCAAAGAAACAGTTAAAAAACACAGAACAAAAGAACCAATCAGTAGAGAATAGAGTCCATACACATCTGGCCACACACCGTCTAGGGCGTTCAGGGAAATAAGGGTAAGATACCATGGAAGAGAAACATTTGGCCCTACGTAACTCCGTCTGGGGTAAAAGAAAAAGAGTCCGTGTTGAACACCCAAACATCTGAAACTCTCTGGAACAAGACCAAGCAGAGAAGGTGGGCTAATTTCGACGAAAGTTGACTCAACGACAAACGGTTGTTATCCGGCCACGCTTCCAGGAACTGTAGGGCGATGGAGACATCCCAAAAGGCAACATACCTGAAAGGAGGGGGCCTTGCAAGACGAACCCACCTAAGGAGATGACAAACAGTTGGATCCTTCCCGAAACTAACCCCAGTAACCAGAACGTGAGCCGCAGAAATGGCTGACCGGACCACATTGATGGTCCGATAAGATTTCTCTACCGCAAACAGATAAGCCAGGTTCAAGACTAACACCACAGGTGCTGTAAAGGGATCTGCCTGTTGTTCCACATACCAGCTATACCAGGATTCCCACGCCTGAAGATAGGATCTCCTAGTGGCTGGCTCCCAGGAATCCCAGAGGAGATCTCTAGCCCGTCATATTCCATATCCCCTGAAATCATCCAGGCCACCAACAACAACTGGTCAAGAAGTACCAATGCGTGAGGATTGTGCTGCCCCCCAACCAAGGAGGCTGGCATTCGACTCCAGGCAAGGAGTCCAGTGGAGCTCTACACGCACCTCATCAGTCAGCCGGATGGGTTGATCGTAAGAAGTTGACCGTCGAAGGTAGGATGTCTTAAAATGTTGCATGGCTCGGTAGCGTAGCGGGCCCGGAAACATAGCTTGGATGGATGCCGAAAGCAAATCCAGCATGCATGCCAAGTCTCTCAGCGAGAGGTTAGACGAACACAAAATAAAGGGCTTAAAATAAAGGGAAAATAAAATGTACTGTTTTAATAAAAAAACAAATAGAACCTGTGTAGCCCACTAGTATGGAGGATGCTCACCTGGAGGCTAGCAGCAAAGAAGAGGAAGTTGGAGGTTCCGAAGAGTTACTTATGGACTCTGTTCTGATTGGTTATTTTGTTCTGTGTTTTTTTTAACTGTTTGTTTGCTGCTGGAGGTTTTGTAGTAAAGAGGTTATGCAAATATGAACTGTCTTGCTATAAAATAGAATAGAACTAGACCTTCAGAATGCAGATTTCCCTCTCTTCTGCAAGGAGAGTTATGAAGGCCCATTTATTGTTCTGATATTTTAAACATATTTTTAATTAGATTCAGGTGTATGTAAATAGCAGGTTGTAGAGGATGCCTGAAAATTTCGTTTTCTGGGATAAACCTTTCTGATCAATGGCGTAGCTGCAGGGGTCACAGCCGTCGCAACTGCAACGCGGCCCATGCCTCTAGGCGGTCCAGGGGAACTCCTGTGACCACTTGTTCCTGCCTCATCATACATGTTCAAAATAGTTTAGAAAGTTATTTTCTAAACTATTCCAAACTAACATGGAGAGACAGGAACATATTGTTACTTTACGTCACATGGCCCCAGAGTAAAAACCAAGGCTGCCCGCACAGTGTGCAAGCAGCCAGACAGAAAGCTGCAGGAGAGATGAGGGGTTATCGGGTTATGTATAAGTGTATGTGGGCATGGATGTCTATTTATGAGTGTATGTAAACATGGATGTCTATGTATAAGTGTAACTAAGCATGGGTGACTATGTATAAGTGTATGAGATCATGGATGTCTATGTATAAATGTGCATGAGTTTGGATGTGTAAGTGTGTGTGTGTGTGTGTGGGAATGGATGTGTAAGTGGTGTGAGACGGAGTGTGTGTTAGCATGAGTGGTGTAAGATGAAGTGTGTGTGTTAGACTAAATGTGTACATGTGCCAGAGTGTTTGTTGGAAGGAGCAATGGGCAAAGAAGGCACAGACAAGTTGTTTGTGGGCAATGTTGACACAGACAAGGTGTTTAAGCGAAATTATGGCCCAGACAAGATGGCAAAAGCAGGCTGTTTAGGGTGGTACTGATAACATGCTTGGGGCAAAGGCACCAGGGCACTGTGGTTTTTAGTTACACCTCTGTTACTGATGATATAAAGATGTAGGATTCTGGATCCTAAGTACCTTCCTTCCACTACTTTATCTTGTATAATGTCATATATCTTCCTCCCAACTGAAACCTACTGGGGTGAGCTACCGTTGACATGAAACAATAAACTCTGGAAAGGCCATATATGCATTCTCCATTTTAGTTCCTGATCTGTATTCAAGGTTTGTAAGCTGAGAAATCAAAGGCCCTCTGTAACAGGACATGGTTCTGTTAACATGTGAGAATAGTAGTTATATTTCTTTGAGTATTTCCCCCCTGTTTCATTTCAGTTGTTAAGATGTTTTGTGTATAATTTACTGTGTATTCTTAGAGTTACTATAATTTTGCCCATACCCAGTGATCAATCCCTTGTTCCCTGGTGTCTATGTGACAGTCCTCAGATTCCCACTGTGCCCCACACCCTGACTTGGTCCCATGAGCCCCTGGTGTCTACGTGACAAGCTGCAGGTCATTTCTGGAGGACAATAGACACTTTTCAGAACAGTTTTCCTGTCACCCCTGTCCAGGTTTGAAAGGGCCTTCGCCCATCACATTCAAAGCCCTATTGGCCATAGATAGTAACTGAGTTTTGTGCAGTTTCACTAAAAAGAAATATGGAAATTGGAAAAAGGGCCAAAGGGCCATCTCCAAACTGTCCCCACAAAGTTGGAGCCATAGCATTGTCTAAAATGTCTTGATATGCTTAAGGGAAAATACCAAGACATTTTGGACAATGTTATGCTTTCAACTTTGTGGGGGCAGTTTGGAGAAGGCCCTTTTTTATTCCAGCATGACTGTGCCCCAGAGGACACAAAGCAAGGTCCATAAAGACATGGTTAGATGAGTCTGGTGTGGAAGAACTGGACTGGCCGCACAGAGCCAAAGCCCTGACCCCATCAAAAACACCTTTGGGATGAACGGGAATGGAGATTAGGAGCCATGCCTTTTCGTTCAACATCAATGCCTGACCTCACAAATGCTCTACTGGATAAATGGGCACAAATTCCCACAGAAACACTCCAATATTCTTGCGGAAATTATTTCTGGAAAAGTGGAATCTGTAAGAGGGACTAACTACATATTCATGTCTATGTATTTAGAATGCAATGTCATAAAAGTCCCTGTTGGTGTAATGGTCAGGTGTCCCAATACTGGTGTCCATTTAGTGCATATTCTGAAACTGAGATCTATAAAATAGAGATACACATACTTTGGCTTTAGATTTCAATTACATCTGGATTTTTGCTGTTTTAGGGTCAATGTTTTAAATTCATAGAAGAAAGTGTTAAAAATATAAAAATTACGAAAGAGTATCTTTATAATATTTTCTCATTTCTACCTATTCTTATTTTTACTATTATATAATACTGCTTATTACAATTATGATTACAATGCTCTCCCTTTATAACCTGGTGGTCTAACCTTTAGAAGCCTAAGAGCTTCCATGGATTAAACAATAAATTTTCTTCTAACAACCTCATTTAATGCTTCTATAAAATTGATAAGTTTCTTGATGCTTGTTCACTGACATGTGCTATAAATACATCACCTATAAATTGATAATCTGAGTCTCCAGTGGTCCAAACAAACCAATAATAAATTCTTGTATGCGAAGAAAGGTGAACACAAAATGTATTAGTTTTCCTTTACATATATACAGTGTATATATATATATATATATATATATATATATATATATATATATATATATATATATATATATATATATATATATATATATACTGAATAAATGTACATACACACAGCACACATACTTTTACACCTTTGTTTCATAAAAGTAAGACATCGTATTATGGTTTGGTAGGGTGTCAAATTTAATTCCATCTATCATTAATAAAACAAAATAGATGAACATAAACTATAGACAAAATTGTAAAATCTATGAAAATAAAGTAATTAGGCCATAAGAACTTAGCTGTTAACAGTATTAGAACATATACACTATTCATTTGAACTCTCCAAAATTACAATGAATAACATATAAGTGTTTTTCATTGGAAAACATGTATTCAAACGTCTTATAACGTATTCAAGATCCTGAACATCTGTTCTGTGTAAATTAATCTGTTAAAATATGTTGGGAGTCAGAAGGGCTAAAAATATCTTTCAATCAGGCCTGTCCCAATGTCACTTATAATTTTGATGGAAGGTGCCAGCAAGGATGAACTACTATACAAATGTGCTTGTAAATGCAGTAAACCTTGGAAGAGCACATAACACAGTCTGTAACACTCATCTGTTCTACTTTATAGAATATAATGTGTGTTACCTGAAGTCTCCCTGTTAACATACAGGTAAAGATGAATTACTTTATTGAATATCAGATTTAAGGAAGTGGCTAAAGAAGAAATACAATGACCATGCCCGATTATACTGCATAATAAATTCAAAGTTTGCAGAAAAGAGTGTAGGTCTTAAACTTATAGTCACTTACCCCTTTAGCTGAGCCATCAGGTTCCATTATCTGCAGCAGGCCTGGACTGGCCATCTGGCAAACAGCACTTACCTTTATTGCCCTTTGGTTGAGCCACAACCAACAGAGCTGGACTGGCCATCTAGCAAACAGAGCAAGTACTTGGTGGGCCAATAGTTTCTCACACTTACCTTCTAAAGCATCAGATCCAGCCTTTTAGACTTAACAATTACAAACATATTCTTAGTAGTGATGGTAAGTTTGGATCAGTAAAGTGAATCGGTTCATTTCGAGTCGTTCATTGAAATGATCCGATTCATCGGATCACTTAATGTCGCTCACAGCAGTTACTACTTCCCAGTCCCTCCCTGCAGTCATACTGATGATTGGCCCCGCCCCTTTCTGTTTCCCAGTCTCTCCCTGCAGTCACACTGGTGGTTGGCCCCACCCCTTTCCTTATAGCGTCTACACCGCTCAGCAACTCATCTAAAAGTAAGTAGAACATTAATATTTGGGCTGCTGAAAGTTGGGGGAGGTGAGGGTTAATTTAGGGGCAGTTATGGTTAATGGGATGTTTAGGGTTATTTTAGGGGCGGTTATGGTTAATGGAGTCTTTAGGGTTAATCTAGGGGCAGTTATGGTTGATGGGGTGTTTAGGGTTAATTTAGGGGCAGTTATGGTTGATGGGGTATTTATGGTTTATTTAGGGGCAGTTATGGTTAATTGGGTGTTTAGAGTTAATTTAGGGGCAGTTATGGTTGATGGGGTGTTTAGGGTTAATTTAGGGGCAATTATGGTTGATGGCGTGTTTAAGGTTAATTTGGAGCAGTTATGTTAATGGGGTGTTTAGGGTTAATTTAGGGGCAGTTATCGTTGATGGGGTGTTTAGGGTTCATTTAGGGGCAGTTATGGTTAATGGGGTCTTTAGGGTTAATTTAATGCTAAGGAAGGTTTATTAAATTAATTTAATAAGGTTAACTTAAGGTGCAGTTAGATGTAAAGGGGGCAAACTAAGGGAACTCTAAATCCTGGGGGATTAATATTGTATTTATTCATAATATATAAAAAGTATTGTGTCAGTGTGCAGTGAACAAGGCTGTGAACGAGGCTGTGAAGGAGTCATAGTTCCTTTGAAGGAGTCTGTGAATCGATGAGCTGTAACCTGATCCCAGAGTCTCTTTGTGCTGTGCAGATGACTCACTCTAGGATCATGTTACAACTGCAGTTCATGATTCACAGACTGAACTGTTACAAATTAATCGTTCGGTCTACTGAACCGATTCATCCGGATCATTGAAAAGAATCGGATCAAAAAAACGATTCATTCATGAACCGGACATCACTAATTCTTAGTCAAAGTTCAGGTCAAATGGTTTAGGTAAAATCCAAATATCAAACTGAAAGGTTAGGCCAGGCAGAGTTCTAGTGAAGCCACAAGGCAAGTCAAGTTCAGGTGTAATCAAAATACAGAATGTTGTATCCACAAGATCACCGACAGGCTCATTACATGGGTGATGAAATGCAGCTCACATTTTTTTAAGCAGTAGCTGTGGTGCAAAAAGCCAGACACAATTTTGATGCATATGATTTTGCAATGTCTGGGTATATTTGTACTTATAACAGAAATGTATTAGTCATTCTAAAATGTATTATTTTTTAGCAAAATACATTTCATACAAGATTCATACCCCTACTCCCCCAAAAATAACATTTACAATTTCTTATACTATAATCAGTTTTGAAGTATCTTTTCTAACACAGTGATACATTCAGTCTAGAACAGGCATGTCCAAACTTTTTTCGAAGAGTGCCAGATTTGATGAAGTGAACATGTGCGAGGGCCGACCATTTTGCCTGACATTTTCTGAACCATTAAAATTAAATGCAAATTAACTATTTTATGCAAAGTTTATTGAAAACGGCATACCACATCTATCCCTTTCTCACTATCTCCCCTCCATACCCCCCTTCTCACAATCTCCCCTCTCCCTCCCTTCTCACAATCTCCCCTCTCCCTCCCTACCCCCCTTCTCACAATCTCCCCTCTCCCTCCCTACCCCCCTTCTCACAATCTCCCCTCTCCCTCCCTACCCCCCTTCTCTCAATCTCCCCTCTCCCTCCCTACCCCCCTTCTCACAATCTCCCCTCTCCCTCCCTACCCCCCTTCTCACAATCTCCCCTCTTCCTCCCTACCCCTCCTTCTCACAATCTCCCCTCTTCCTCCCTACCCCCCTTCTCACAATTTCCCCTCTCCCTCCCTACCCTTCTCACGATCTACCCTCTCCCTCCCTACCCCCCTTCTAACGATCTACCCTCTCCCTCCCTACCCCCCTTCTCACGATCTACCCTCTCCCTCCCTCCCTACCCCCCCTTCTCACGATCTACCCACTCCCTCCCTACTCCCCTTTGTAGGTCACTTACCGTCAACTCCTGTGTTGGGAGCGTGAGGCGTTTGTCTCGGGTGCCGGCGCTTCACTGCTGAGTGCCGTCATATGCCAGCGCTCAGCGTGAAGCGCCGGCACCCGAGACAAACACCTCACACTTCCAACACTGCACTCTGGGCAGCGCAGAGGCAGGCGGCGGCGGCAGCGGTGAGCAGAGGAGTCCTGGATTTCTGTCAGTCAGGGGGGCCCAAGAGGTGCCGAGCGGTCGTTTTCAGCAACCCTTGGGCCCCACTGACTGGCAGAACTCCAGGGCCCGGTCGCAGTCGCGACCCCGGTAGTTCCGCCACTGCCTACAAATTTCTTCATTAGATGCCCTTGTGGCTGTGCGTGCCGGCGCAGGGAGAAGGAAAGCCCAAATCTAGCGACGTCCGAGATCGCAAGATTTGGGCTTTCCTTCTCCCTGCGCCGGCACACACAGCCACAAGGGCATCTGATGAAGAAATTGTGTAGGGGAGGGCAGGGGCGTACCTAGAGTATTTGGCACCCGGGGCGGATCCTGTATGTGGCACCCCCCCCACACACACACTTCAAAACTACCTGGCCGAAACTGAATATGACCCCCCCCACACACACCATAAAAAAAATCTAACACTTATTTAAAGTAAGTAACACACCAAAATAGGACAAAACAATTAAATAACAATATATATATATATATATATATATATATATATATAATTGTTAACAGCAATCACATTCCTATCATGCCCAGGCATACCCAGATTCCAGGAGGCACTCGCAGACTTGGCATGATAGGAGTATGATTGGCCTATCTACCCCTTCTCGCTCCCTTCTGCCCTATCTACCCCTTCTCGCTCCCTTCTGCCCTATCTACCCCTCCTAACTATCTACCCTCTCCCTCTTTGAAGTTCACTTACCTTTCAGGAGTCCTGCGGTGGGGGTGCAAGGCCTCTGTCTCCCAGCTCTGCCACTGTATGGAACAGTATAGAGTGATGGGAGTTATGATGTACTTTAGAGCATAATTATATAATGAAAAATACATTGGAAATGGTACAGCATAACACCCATCACTCTCACACACTTACCAATCCACACACACCAATCCACACACACATACCAATCCACACACACACCAATCCACACATACACCAATCCACACACATACCAATCCACACACACATACCAATCCACACACACATACCAATCCACACACACACCAATCCACACATATACTAATCCACACATATACCAATCCACACACATACACCAATCCACACATACACCAATCCACACACATATACTAATCCACACACATATACTAATCCACACACATATACTAATCCACACACATACACCAATCCACACACATACACCAATCCACACACATACCAATCCACTCTCACTGTATGCTTTCTTACCTTTCCTCTTTTCTCGTTACAGCTCCTTTTCCTGCTCTTCGCTCCTCTTCTTCTTCAGTTCTTCTGTCTTCTTCTGATGGCACGGGGGTCAGAGGGCACGGACAGCGGTGGGCGCGGCTTCAGTGTTGTGCGCCGGGATCTAACAACAAACCCCGGCGCACAACAGCTGTTGCCGCGCGGATCGCAAGGGAGCGGTATCGGAGGTCTTTAACAGACCTCCGGCTCCCTTGAGTGATTTTAAGCCGGGTTCAAGGGAGATCCTTGAACCGGCTTAAAATCACTCAAGGGAGCCGGTGGTCTGTTAAAGACCTCCGATACCGCTCCCTTGCGAGCCTGCTCCTCCAGCGGCGGACATTACTGTCCGTCTCTGGAGGGGTGCCGGCAAGTTGCCACCCCTCTGATGAGCGGCACCCGGTGCGGACCGCCCCCCGCTCGGTACGCTACTGAGGGGTGTGTGCCGGCGCAGGGAGAAGGAAAGCCCAAATCTCGCGCTTTCCTTCTCCCTGCGCCGGCTGATGACGCCAAGTCCCGTGGCTCACTTGGGGGCCGTATCAGTCCGGAACGCGGGCCGCAATTGGCCCGCGGGCCGGACTTTGGACATGCCTGGTCTAGAACATCCAAGAGTAAACAAGGTATTTCCCACATAAGCAGAAAGGAGGTAATAACTCTCTGACTTCATTTTCACTTTTTAGATGAATTTTCTTTATAGAATCAATGCACAGATTCAGTAAACAAGCCTGTATTCGGACAAGTGATCAAGACCTCATATGAAAAAGCATACACTGTCAATCAAGCACTTTCCTTTGTGCTTGCAAATTGAATACATTAAACATCTATCATTTCAAAAGTCCAAGAAAGTGTGAAGGGATTTTTATATCATTTTTATAGTTTTGAGGTGTAATACGCAGTTTAAAACAGTAGAACATATGTTTACTTAATGAAAATGTGTCAGTAGTGGCTGTTTCTAATGTAATGATGTTTTTCCCTTAAGTGTTTTGCATGAGTGGAACATCTCAAACTGAGGTAAGAGCACTTTGACAACTGTAATGAGGAATCAAATTCAGTTCCTTGTTGTACTGCCAATTTAAGACTCATGAGAGTCTGTCGAAAAGTGAAAAGAAAGAAAACTCTAAGGTCATGAAACAAGTTAGAAAGCTTTTATTTGCGAGGATCAAATATTTTAGAAATTTAAGAATTCTTGGATAAGAAATAGAAACATTTACCATACATTTAAATATCTAGCAAAACACACAAAAAATAAGATGAATGACTATTTTTACACTGTGTCTCAATCTCTTCACTATTCTCCACTGCAATGAGAAAATACACATATTTCTGCATGGCTAAACAGACACACTTAGCAGTAAACCTGACAGAAGGTATTGCAGAGTAGCTCAGGGTGATTTACATTTATTTTGATTGCTTTCAGTTTCATTGCATTTAAATTATGCTGAAATATTTCTGTATTCAATTGTCTTAAAACTATTCAGTCAAAAAATGTAAAGACCTCTCTTCTGACGAAATATAATGTTTTAACTATAATTGCAACCATATTTCTTCCAGGTCTGCAGTGTACGAACTTTTTTTTTTTTAATGAAACGCAATAGCTATCTAATCCTTTGTAGCTGATATTTTCACTTTTATCCAATTTAGAGAGCAGACAAATTCTGAAATGTCACTAAATTATTTTGGATTTTATTTTACTCCATAATTTGGAAATATAACCAATTTCAATGAAATCTCCAACATATATTCTGTTGATCATTTAACTTCTTTTTAAGAAGACATTTGATTTGATGACATTTTTTCACAGGTGTTATTTTGTGGAAAGTAATAACAAGGCAATTAATATTAGAACAGCAGAGAATTAAAAAAAATAATAGTAAAACAAATTTCCCAAAACCATTGATTTATGCTCATTCTGTGGCGGTGAGGACCCGAATAAGTGTTTTGGGACATAAGGCACTATGGGACAGTAAAGTAACCTTTGGAATTCTAGACATTGAGTGCTATAATTTCCATTATGCATGTGCAGGTGTTATTGCATAGCCTTCATCAGTATTTGGGTAGCCAGACATACACTATATGGACACCAGACCATTACACAAACAGGGACTTTTATGTTATTGCATTCTAAATACATAGACATTTATATGAAGTTGGTCCCCACTTTGGAGCTATAACAGCTTCCTTTCTTCTAGGAAGCCTTTCCACAAGATTTTGGAGTTTTTTTTTCTTCCATTCATCCAGTAGGGCACGTGTGAGGTCAGGCACTGACAAGAAGGCCTGGCTCACAATCTCCATTGTGAACCATGACTTTATGGACCTTGCTTTGTGCACTGGTATACATTCTATAAGCCTCTTTTTTTTACATCCTATTGGTTCGATTACTGGTGTGGAGTGTATTGATTTTTATGTCATAAGGCAATAATAAAACCTTTCCATGCAGGTAATAATCAAGTGCCTGTGCAATGTATGTATCTAAGATGAGTGGACTTGTATTTATAGATTCACAATAAAAGCAAATACATTTTCCTCCTACATCTTTGCATGTGCTTGGAGCATGGTAAAAATTTAAACTTTTCCCTCATTCAAATAAACCAAGAGAATTTAATGTGAGCGCTTCAGGTGTGTAACTGAAAGTAGATCTGCATACATCCATATATGAGTCCCTTCACAATGGTCCTGAAATGCTTTTAAATACAACCAATTTTTTAACATAGTTAAGAACCTCTACAACACTTTGGTACATTACTGGAAAATGTGTATAGGTTAATCTGGAGATTAACTTGCCTGTGTTTTGGTTTTATGGAAGTATTCTGGTTTTTCCCTTTGGACAGGGCCGGCCTTTGGGGTGTGCGACCTGTGCGACCGCACAGGGCGCCACACTCCAGGGGGCGCCGCCGCGGGGTCCGCCGCCGCCGCAGCGCGGTCCGACGCCACTGCCGCCGCGGGGTCCGCCGCAGCGCGGTCCGACGCCACTGCCGCCGCGGGGTCCGCTGCCGCCAGTATGGGGGCACCCGGCACCCCTCCAGAGACGGACAGTAATGTCCGCCGCTGGAGGAGCAGGCTCGCAAGGGAGCAGTATCGGAGGTCTTTAACCGATACCGCTCCCTTGTGATCCCCGCAGCAACAGCTGCTGTGCGCCGGGGTTTGCTGTCAGATCCCGGCGCACAGCACTGAAGCCGCGCCCACCGGTCTCCGTGCCCTCTGACCCGGAAGAAGAGAAGACAGAAGAACTAAGAAGAAGAGCGAAGAGGAGGCAAAGAAACTTAAAGAGGAAAGGTAGGAAAGCATAGAGTGACAGTGAGAGTGGATTGGTGTATATGTGTGGATTAGTATATATGTGTGGTTTGGTATATATGTGTGGTTTGGTATATATGTGTGGTTTGGTATATGTGTGGATTAGTATATATGTGTGGTTTGGTGTATATGTGTGGATTGGTGTATGTGTGGATTGGTGTATATGTGTGGATTGGTGTATATGTGTGGATTGGTGTATATGTGTGGATTGGTATATATGTGTGGATTGGTGTATATGTGTGGATTGGTATATATGTGTGGATTGGTATATGTGTGGATTGGTATGCGTGTGGATTGGTATATATGTGTGGATTGGTGTATATGTGTGGATTGGTGTATACGTGTGTGGATTGGGGTATGCGTGTGGATTGGTATATATGTGTGGATTGGTATGTGTGTGTGGATTGGTGTATATGTGTGGATTGGTGTATATGTGTGGAGTGGATTGGTGTATATGTGTGGAGTGGATTGGTGTATATGTGTGGATTGGTGTATGTGTGTGGATTGGTGTATATGTGTGGATTGGTGTATGTGTGTGGATTGGTAAGGGTGTGAGAGTGATGGGTGTTATGCTGTACCATTTCCAATGTATTTTTCATTATATAATTATGCTCTAAAGTACATCATAACTCCCATCACTCTATACTGTTCCATACAGTGGCAGAGCTGGGAGGCAGAGGCCTTGCACCCTCACCGCAGGACTTCTGAAAGGTAAGTGAACTTCAAAGAGGGAGAGGGTAGATAGTTAGGAGGGGGTAGATAGGGAGAATGGAGTGAGACGGGGTACATAGGGCAATCATACTCCTATCATGCCAAGTAGTCTACGAGTACATCCTGGAATCTGCGGGCATGATAAGAATGTGATTGCTGTTAATCGTGTATATATATATATATATATATATATATATATATATATATATATATATAAATATTGTTATTTAATTGTTTTGTTATGTGTTATGGTGTGGGGGGGGTCATATTCGGTTTCGGCCAGGTAAATGCTGCACTTTCGGTTTCAGTCCAGAATTCGTTTTGGTGCATCCCTACTACTAAGCCAGACAATGAAGTGGTAGGCCTACACCACATCAATGTTTGGCGTAGTATATAGTGATTGGGGTTTTGTTACAAGTTTTGATTCCTTTCTTTTTTTGGGATGGGGGGGCGCCAGACGAGTAGTCCGCACAGGGCGCCAGAACACCTAAGGCCGGCTCTGCCTTTGGAACATCATTTTATTAGCACTTTCTGTTTACTTAAGTCTGAATCAGTAAAGGATCATAGAAAACATAGTAAATGCATTAATGTGGACACAATTTTATTATTTTATCCAAATTAATACATGTAAGAAATATTGACATAGCTATACATATGTAAGATAATGCATTGATACAACACATAAAAAACAACAGAATAAATTAAATATTTTCACCATATTTTGCCTTAACTATTAGCAATCATACAGAGAAGTTCTTATGTCGCATTTATTCAAGTGGTATACACAGTAATTCACTTAAAGTATTATGCCATATTTTAGAAAGTGTGGAAGAGAATCCTTTTTAATTGTCATAGTTCCATATTAAGGTTTAATTAGATAAAGCATATAAAGCCTAGCATTTCTCTTAACACAAGTATGTGGCTTGGAAGCCCAACCACTTTGTCTTGGGTTAATAGTAACATGGTATTTCAGTTACAATTCTTTTTTTTTGTACACAATCTTGACCCTGATTGCCCTCCCCATGTAAACAGGTGAGTGTTGTTTTTAATTTTATTGCAGAGTCCTTATTTTTATGTGTAGCCTAAAACTACTCAACACTTGGTTCATTGTTTTTCATATTTACACATAAATGTTTGTGAGTTTTAAAGGCTGTTTCTATCAAGTGCAAGGTGTTGTATGTGTCTACATTTGAAGCACAGCATTGTGCAAAATGTCTTGGTATGTCCCATTTAGCATACCAAGATATTTTGGACAATGCTATGCTTCCAATTTTGTGGAAACAGTTTGGAAGGCCCTTTTCTATTCTAGCATGACTGTGTCCCTAGTGTGCAAAGCAATATCCATAAAGACATGGTTGGAAGAGTTTGGTATGGAAGAACTTGACTGGTCCACATAGAGCCCTGACCCCAACCTCATTGAACAACTTTGGGATGAACTGGAACAGAGATTGTGAGCCAGGCCTTCTTATCCAACATCAGTGCCTGACCTCACAAATGCTCTACTGGATGAATGGGCAAAAGTTCCCACAGAAACAAATTCTTGTGGAACGCCATCTCAGAAGAGTATAAGCTGTTATAGCTGCAAATGAGGACCAACTACTGTATATATCACTGTCTATGCATTTAGAATGCAATGTCATAGAGATTCCTGGTGGTGTAATAGTCGGCTGTACCAATACTTTTGTCCATATAGTGTAGTATAGACTGTACTAATTGCAATTTGAAAAATGACCCAGCACTAGTAAATCTAATCTGAAAAACAAATGTTATTGATCCATACCAAAAAGATCTATTGTTTCAGACCTATAATGTTTCTTTTCTTGGGTTTTGATAAATGGCTCATTATGGGTCCTAGTAGTGTGTATTGACTTCTAAATTTGAGTAAACATTTTGTATCAGCATTTTATGTTTCAGTATCATAGCATTATGGAAACTGAACAGAAACAAGATTTTTTTTAGTAACACATAGTTATTATCACCATTAAACAAAAGAATAATAAAAGTAAAAGTAGTAAAGATACATTTTCATGGAAAAAACAGACAAAGATTGCATGCAAAGACACTAGTGGGAGTGTCTACCAGACTTTCAGTAAAAGAATTCTGATGGAAATCACATTATATTGTTATTCTGCAAAAAATATAGCAATTTGAAATTCTCTATCTCTCTAAAGACTTCTCCTTTTTGAATGAAGCTTATAACAAAAATACATATATGTAGATCTATAACTAGAGAAATTGGTATAAAGCTTTAATATTTTCTACCTTAATTGTTCCAAATGTAGTTAGGAGTAGCTTTATTAATACAGTAATGTAGATAGAAAGTAACAGAATGTTGCGGAATCTTGTGATTTTTTTTTTTTTTTAATAACAGCATTTTGTAATGACAAGCTTTCGGGAGTCTTCTCTTTACCAAATCAAAAGCATTTCTGACCTGCAAAGTAAAACACAAGTTTAATCTCATAAGTACATGTCCTGATACTGGGAAGGGTTGAGAAACAGGGATTAAAACAACAGAGCAGATAATACACAGAGACAGAAAATTAGGAGGGTCATAAATATAAGGTAGGACAGGTAACGTAAAAAGCAGGTGGTAGCCAAGGTCAGGGTCAATAGTGTCTCATGAAGTCCAGGAACAAGCCAAGCTCAGAAGCCAGGAGGCCAAATGGTAAATAGGGATAGAAAAGGGACTGTAGCTTTAAGGGAAGAACTGGTAGGAGTACACAAGGTAAATCACACAGCAGGCAACAAGCAAGCACTAACGGCATGGTGTTTGGGGCTTTTATAGGAGATGCAGGAACTACTCCTCCTCCTACTCCCCTACTCCCCTGTATGGGATGATTCTTCTCACTTTCCTCACTCCCCCTCCCAGCGTTTCCAATAGCGCTGCATCACCGTCCGCAAGACACGCCCCCCTACTGGGATTCAGGCTGGGGATGCGGCCTGCAACGGATCGCCACGGCTCCAGGACGCGACGGATGGGACGGTGCTGTGCGGAGGGTAGCCAGAGGATTCCCCTGAAAGGTAGGAGTTGGGCCAGGAGCCTAACACCTATACTGTAAACTGCAACCATGTGTGGTTTGGTTCCATTATTTATGTATGTTGTTTCAATAGGTAATTTCCTATTAAACAGATCCTGAATCAGATCTGTTACTTTGGAGAAACACGGCCTATAAATTCATTACTCAGTTTAGACCAAAGTCATGCATTTTCCTGTGTAAATATTCTACACATATTACTTATTGTGTTCCCAACCTGTGAAATCTTAAGTTACATTTGAACAAATTTTCCATATTTGTCACATAGACATGGAATAATTTCCATATTTCTCACTTGAACATGGAGTAAAGAAACCAAAATAGCAAATGACCAGTCACCTACCAAATATTAACCAGGTAATATTTGATAGCAGAACTGTTATATATGTTAACATATGTGAATCATGTAGTACATATCTTTTGGGGTGAAATGCAATGCTAATGTTTACCAGAACAAATATAAAAACATAGTAACACGCTCTGGAAATGTACATATTTACACATTAAAGCACCAATCTCTAGTTGTTAACAAGGAAAGGAAATAGTTTTATATAATATTTTTAAAATATGAAATAAAAAAGTAAACTTTTACAGCAAATAGATACATTGAAGAAAGAATGTTACAGTCCAGTGGTAATAAACAGAAAATAATCTATAATTTAACACTGGGAAAAGAAACCAGCTACATACTTCAACTAAAAACATAGCTATACTTTTAATAACAATCAATATTTTAATGTATTCATTTATATTTATTAGTGTGACAATGGCTGATTTAACAGTGCTCGTGTGTATTTTTCCAATTTACTGAACCCACACAAGTGTTTTTTTTCATCTTTAGATGTCATGTATGAATTTACAGCTCCTGGTATATGTCACTGTCAAAAAAAATATATGCAACATCTCCCAAGTACAGTAATACCCCCATGCATAGGGTTGTCAGGTAGTTTGGGGAGTAATAGGCCACATTTGGGGCATGCACAATTCAGCTTTTCAACTTGGAATTACACTAATTCTACTACTAGCAATAGTCAAGGTTTGTGATAGTAATTTTTTTGTGTCCCCCCCACACATTAGTATGAATTTACCCCTCCTAGTATACCTCACTGTCAAACCCCAATATGTGTTCAGCAACATCTCCTGAGTACAGTGCTATTGCCTGGCTGTTTGGAGGCCAAAGGGCCACATTTGGGAGGTGCACATTTTTGAGTTATGAACTTTGACATTTGGGGATCCTGTGCCCATGCCCTATTCGGGACATCTTTGAGCCTGGCCAATTCAATGTACCCAATAAAACTAGACACCCCAGGGTGTTTCAAATGCTGGTATTAACTCTTTCCATGCACACATTTTACCACCAGCCTTCATCAAAGTTTCACTACTGTATGTTGTGTGTTCTTTTCCGCACACATTCTACTTCAGGTATCCATTTGCAGCTCCTGATATAACAACTGTCAAACAACATCACCATATGTGTTCAGTAACATCTCTTGCGTACTCTTGAGATCAGGTATAAATTATTTTCTCTTTACATACCCATTTGTGTGACTTCTAGAACAGTACAAAGCATTAAAATGTTCATGTAAGTTAATGCAAAAAGCAGAAGTGCCGAAGAGTGCAGTAGAGGGTTGAAACAACCAGCTTCCATCCACTAAGATCATACTTTCCTCTTTATAACATTTTGATGGGCCATGTAATGTATATGTCATGACATTACGTATGGTTTAAAAAGAATACTACATACAGTAGGGCAAAAAAGTATTTAGTCAGCCACCAATTGTGCAAGTTCTCCCACTTAAAAATATGAGAGAGGCCTGTAATTTTCACCATAGGTACACTTCAACTATGAGAGACAGAATGGGGGGAAAGAATACAGGAAATCACATTGTAGGATTTTTAAAGAATTAACTTGCAAATTATGGTGGAAAATAAGTATTTGGTCAATAACAAAAGTTCATATCAATACTTTGTTATATACCCTTTGTTGGCAATGACAGAGGTCAAACGTTTTCTGTAAGTCTACACAAGGTTTTCACACACTGTTGCTGGTATTTTGGACCATTCCTCCATGCAGATCTCCTCTAGAGCAGTGATGTTTTGGGGCTGTCGCTGGGCAACACGGACTTTCAACTCCCTCCAAAGGTTTTTTTATGGGGTTGAGTTTCTACCAAAAAGTTCTACCTTGGTTTCATCTGACCATATGACATTCGTCCAATCCTCTTCTGGATCATCCAAATGCTCTCTAGCAAACTTCAGACGGGCCCGGACATGTACTGGCTTAAGCGGGGGGACACGTCTGGCACTGCATGATTTGAGTCCCTGGCAGCGTAGCGTGTTACTGTTGGTAGCCTTTGTTACTTTGGCCCCAGCTCTGTGCATGTCATTCACTAGGTCCCCCCATGTGGTCCTGGGATTTTTTCTCACCATTCTTGTGATCATTTCGACACCACAGGGTGAGATCTTGCGTGGAGCCCCAGATCGAGGGAGATTATCAGTGGTCCTGTATGTCTTCCATTTTCGAATAATTGCTCCCACAGTTGATTTCTTCACACCAAGCTGCTTGCCTATTGCAGACTCAGTCTTCCCAGCCTGGTGCAGGTCTACAATTTTGTTTCTGGTGTCCTTCGACAGCTCTTTGGTCTTGGCCATAGTGGGGTTTGGAGTGTGACTGTTTGAGGTTGTGGACAGGTGTCTTTTATACTGATAACAAGTTCAAACAGGTGCCATTAATACAGGTAACGAGTGGAGGATAGAGGAGACTCTGAAAGAGGATGTTACAGGTCTGTGAGAGCCAGATATCTTGCTTGTTTGTAGGTGACCAAATACTTATTTTACTGAGGAATTTACCAATTAATTCATTAGAAATCCTACAATGTGATTTCCTGTATTCTTTCCCCCCATTCTGTCTCTCATAGTTGAAGTGTACCTATGGTGAAAATTACAGGCCTCTCTCTCATCTTTTTAAGTGGGAGAACTTTCACAATTGGTGGCTGACTAAATACTTTTTTGCCCCACTGTACCAACATGAAAACATAATCCTAACGGTGAAGCACAGTGGAGGGAACATCATGATTTGGGGCTGCTTTGCTGCCTCAGGGCCTGGACGGCATGCCATAACCAGAGGGGGCAACAATGAATTTCCAAGTTTATCAATGAATTATACAGTTTAATGTTAAGATGGCCCAGTCAGAGCCCAGACCTTAACCCATTCGAGATATTGTGGAATGACCTTAAGTGAGCTGTTAACACCAGACATCTTAAATGTGGCTGAGGTTAAGCAGTTCTGTAAGGAAGAATGGTTATTGCCACCAGTTAATAAATCCAAGGCTTCATATACTTTTCCCACCAGGACTGTGAATGTTTAATGGGTGTGTTCAATAAAGACATGAAACTCTCATTAATTGTGTGTTATCTTAAGTACATTGTGTGTGTCTATACTTGTGACTTAGAGTTAGATCAGATCACATTTTATGAATAATGAATGCATTAAAACCAGATAATTTCATTTACTTTTTTCTTGCCACTGTCACATAAATAAGAGTGTGATGAAACCCTGGATTTATACAGTTTGTGAGCTGCATGTAAACTGTGGAGTGGAGCACTGTATATATACCCATATATATATATTAGGGCTGCAACTAACTATTATTTTCATATTCATTATTTTTTCTATTAATTGAACAAACTGGATATTAAAAAGAAACAGCAGAATAAAAAAAAAAAACAGTTTGTGAGCTGCATGTAAACTGTGGAGTGGAGCACTGTATATATACCCATATATATATATTAGGGCTGCAACTAACTATTATTTTCATATTCATTATTTTTTCTATTAATTGAACAAACTGGATATTAAAAAGAAACAGCAGAATAAAAAAAAAACTTTGAGAAAAATGCATTTCTTGTTTTTATTTCCCAACCTGCCCCCCCCATTCTGCACATTTGCGCCCAGGCTTGCCACAATGCCTCCCAGATATGCTTTATACTCCCTATATGCCACTCTGCCCCCCAAGATATACCTTATAGCCGCTAAATACCATTCTGCACCGCCCCCCAAGTTTTACCCCCCATACTCCATGGTCCTTGGTGTCTAGTAGAGGCAGCCGAAGAACGTCTGTGCGATGCACGTAGACAAACCTCTGCTCCCTGCCGGCACTTTTGCTGGAGCTTCTATGTCTGAACACCGGAAGGTCATGTCACGCTGGTGCTCCATCATAGAAGCCCCAGTGGAAGTGTCAGCAGTAGCGGAGGTTGTCTGCGCGCATAGCACAGATGCCCACTGGCTGCCAGAAAGGAGCATCCCGGTCCCCTGCAGTGCTGCGGCGGATCCTCCTCTCTGGCAGTCAGTGAACATTGCACAATACGCGCAGACAACCTCCGCCGCTGCTGGCCGGCACTTCCACCAGAGCTTCTATGATGGAGCACCAGCGTGACATGACCTTCCGGTGCTCCACCATAGAAGGACAGTGGAGGACAGTAGCAGAGGATGTCTGCACGCATCGCATAGACGTCCCCCGGCTGTCAGAGAGGAAGATCCAGGTCCCCTGCAGCACTGCGGGGGATCTAGATCTTAGTGTTAATATCTGACCTCTATTTGAAGTCAGATTATAAAATGAAGGGCATTTTTCAGAGCATCTTATATTCCATAAAATCTATTCAACTACCGTATTTGCTCGATTATAAGACGATGTTTTTTCCAGAGCAAATGCTCTGAAAAATACCCCTCGTCTTATAATCAGGGTCGTTTTATAATCAGACCTGATTATGAGACTAAGATCCAGATCCCCCGCAGCGATGCAGGGGACCTGGATCCTCCTGTGTTAACACCCCCCCCCAACTTACCGGTGCTTCTGAGTCCCCGGTGCTTAGTCCGGGCTGCGTGTAGAGCTCTACGCGATATGCATCCTCCTGTGTTATGCCCCCCCCTCCAACTTACCGGTGCTTCTGAGTCCCCGGTGCTTAGTCCGGGCAGCGTGTAGAGCTCTACGCGATTCGCATGGAGCTCTACATGCTGCCCGGACTAAGCACCGGGGGCTCAGACGCAGGGGACCTGTATCCTCCTGTGGTATGCGCCCCCCCCAACTCAGAAGCACCGGTAAGTTTGGAGGAGGGAGGGGGAGTGTTAAATGGGGGGTGTAAGGCATTTCTGGAGGCAGAGTGCTCTGTGAAATGCCTTTTAACCCCTTTAATGCCACTCTACCTCCTGAAATGCCTTTTACCTCCCTATATGCCACTCTGCCCCATAATATACCTTTTAACTCCCTAAATGCCAGAGTGGCATATAGGGGTATAAGGCATTTCTGGAGGCAGAGTGGCACATAGGGGGTCAAAAGGCATATCATGGGGCACAGTGGCATATAGAGGGTTAAAAGGCGTATCATGGGGCACAGTGGCATTTAGAGGGTTAAAAGGCATATCATGGGGCACAGTGGCATATATGGGTATAAGGCATTTCTGGGGCAGAGTGACAAGCCTGGGGGCAGATGTGCATAACTGGGGGGGCAGGTTGAAAAAAAAAGGAAATAAAAACAAAATATTTTTCTCATTCATAGCTTTTATTAACAAACAATTGTTCACATAGTTTACATGAATTAACATTTACTGGTAAAACTTTTTTCCTACAGGGTCGTCTTATATTCAGGCTTTCTTTTTTTTCATAAGTTAATATTCAGATTTTGGGGGGTCGTCTTATAATCGAGCAAATACGGTAATTGATAATGAAATTTATTAGCAACTATTTTACATTACTCAGCTGATGCCTACGGCCATACCACCCTGAATACGCCTTGGATAGGAGACTTACTGAACTGATGTTCAATTAATGGCCTTTCCATCTATGTTAGACACAGTTACCCACCTGTCTACTATCAGCCAGCCCCTTTCAGGCTATTTAATGACTAAGGCTCATTCCCTCCTTGCCCTTGTGTTTTCTTCCAGTTACCAAGTGTATTCCTGAATATCCTGTGTATGACCTGGCTTCAACTAACTTCCCTTCTGGCTCCTGTTATCTGGCATCTGTACCCTGACTTCGCTGATCTCCGTACTACTTACCCCGGGTCATCTGATTACCCATTTTGATTACTGACTCTGGCTTTTTTTTTGGATTACGTATTTTGGATCACAATTTTATTACCATGCTCTTGCCTGAATAAAGAAGTCTTTGTATTTTACATTTTCTTTGTCTGTCTGGTTCCTGTCCCTTACAAACATCCCTTACAATCCCATTACAATTTTTTCACCCCACATACCACCTCCATAAATCTCCACTAAACATGTCAACATTAATTTCACACTCAAGCATTGAAATGGCATAAAATTTGAAAGGTGAAAATGAGAAGCAATACATATCAGAAGGTTTAAAACTGTATAGCTAATCTAATGTTGATGTGTTATAGGAATAATTGAATAATATTCATTCATCCCTTGTCAAAGTTTTCAAAGCCTTTAAAATACAAATTTTACTTAAAGGAGATATTTGTATACATGTTAAAAGCGAATTAAAGGTTCATAATTAGACTTGATATAATGAAATTATCATTATGAAACCTAACAATTGCACCCAACTCAATGTCTTTATAAAAATATTTTCAATTATATTGTATGACTAACTATTTACTTATATAAAATTAAACATGGACCTTAGCATGAACATAAAAACAGGAAAAATATTTAACATTGCAGGTTGCATTATTTTGGTGCATTAAAGAGTTTTTGACATGGCACACCAATAAATCCTGTCTGACTGCATGTTGACCTCACTTTTGAGGACGACACATTTGTTTTTTGTTATTACATACCCACTGGTTAGTAACTCTACCAATCTTCCTTGTGCTTTAGCGTTTGAACAGTTTTTCATTACATCTCTCAAAAGGGAAATCTCAACGTGAACTTGCTGTATTCCTAGTTACCATTCACTGTAAAAATTCTTCAATGGCTTCTTTTGTGTACTGACCTTTAATGTTAATGCTTTTGAAATATAAGGTAAGGGGTCGATATCAACACATTTGCCTCAGGAAAAGTAAATTAAGTGTTTTAAAGCAGCTTTGAAAGAGACAATGATTTTAGGTGTAATGTTTAAAGCCTCCTCCGAAGTAGAGATGAAATGGACGCTGGGACAATCTCCAACATCAAGAAGAACAATTGCCTGGTACAAAAAAATGCGTAAGAATGAAAAACGCATCGGCAGAAATGAACTGGTACAACCATTAGTTTGCCAAACTAATATAAAACATCAGAGGAAAGAAAAATGTTGGTGCGCTAAGCTAGTCCCAGGCTCAAATAATACAAATGTGTAAAGTGAAGCTTACCAAACAGGTATGAGCATGTTGCAAATGCAGTATATTGGCTGTACAATGTATACAAAAAAGATTGTCTGTGCTTCTCACTCTAATAAAGTTGGCAACGAATATAGATGAGAGGTTTTGGTTATATGAATTGCTCTAAGCATAATTAAGCTCACCCGCCACATCAAGGCACACTCTCAATAGGTTGAGAACCTACTCTCACCTATTACGTATGTGAGGTTGTTGGCTCCTCATCAGTCTGGTTGCAGCTTGCTGTCCAGGGGTTAATTGGGAGAAGGTTTAATTGCACCTCCACCAACACATTAATAAGGTTTTGGTAGCAGTATAAACTGCTTTGTGTGCCCACTGTGTAGGAGGTGAGAATAGGTTCTCACCCTATTGAGAAGCGTGTCTCTCATAATCTAATTTAATTGAAGGTAAATTCTGACTAATATACAGGGTTTAAATATATGTTAACATGTGTTTTACTGTTGACGTTAACTGTGTTTCCTATTTCCCATCAGCAAATCAATAGTGCTGTTTTATAATCACAAAGGAGGCTAAGTTCAGTAGAAATATTTAATTGAAAAACTTGAAAGATATTTCTCTATGATGTTTACTTCAAATACCATCACACGGCTGGTATCACTTAAATACCGGCAATTCAAATGCTGGTATTTTTTTGTGCAGGGGGGGTGGTTGCCAAGATGGATCAGGCAGACTTAAACCAGTTGTGATTAGGAGGTCAAAAAAATTAACAGGTGCTGCTTTTTAAGTATTCGCAAATACAGCAAACTCTTTATTACATTAACCTCTTAACAACCAAAGACATGCCAGGCTTAATTGCTTTCTTCACTCAAACGGTGTTGCTGTAATGACTCAGCATCTGGCCCCTCCCTGGGGCGTCAACATCCGCCGTACATGTTAACAGACAAACTCATGCATATGTGGTATCGCTGGTGGTGGTAAGTGGGGCGTTATCTGGGTAGGAGGGCCCAGACCATTTTTTGTGAGGGGCCCCAAACCTACTAATGACGGCCCTTGGGAACAGCAAGCTTGCAAAATATTGGAATGCATGTATGCTGTCAACATCAAAGGAGGGAAGCATGGGCTCTGCCTCAGTCTCCATAAGTGTGAGTGTCAGTGTCACAGGCGGTCAGACAGGGCTCCAGTCTTCCAGATAAACCTTCACTACTTCTAACGCATTGCATTATGGCTCCATTTTTTGTGTCCGCCATTTTATAGCTCCACCCTTACCCATAATTATGACCGGAATTATTTGAGGGAAAGGTGTCAACCTTAACTGTTATTCAATAGTAAATATAAATCATGGGTAGTAATACGAGATATGTGAATAACAATATAATGGCAAAAAGTATTCTGTCATAATTCATTATACTTCACATTTGGGGAACAATGATAAAACTGAAATTCACTTGCTTGTATTTTTTTTAATACAATTTATTTGACTACAACATCATTTTTAAAGGGATTATTTCAATAATCTCAAACGTTACAAATGCCAAAAGTCAGAACCATTGTGACAATCCAAGAATAACTTAAAAATACAAATGATTAAATCGCTTATGGGAAAATGGAAGGTGAAAGTTTTAAAAAAAATCAAACCAATTACAAGCAACACACTTGGAAGAACCGACTAGACAAAACCATGCAGTGGTCAAATGAGATTACATGAAGGAAATTCTGGCCAGAACATATAGCCCAGAGGTCAAGACGGCCCCCCAAAATTTGAATATTAATTTAGGAAAAAAAGAAAAAGCCTGAATATAAGACTACCCTATAGGAAAAAAGTTTTACTAGTAAATTGTAATTCACGTGTAAACTATTTTTTTCATATTGTTATCTGTAGAACTGTATATCCATATATTAGTCTCTGGTAATTTATTGGTGGGTGTCATAGGTACACTTCGCTCAGATCTCATAAGAGCAGTGTAATTTGGGTTTGTCAACACCACTTGACAATTGTGTAGTGTGTGATAGAGAACCCATCCTGAAAAGACAACCCCAAACACTCCCAGTAGTATGTAGACACATTGTGGTGAGATTGTAGGTTCCAGATTTTGTCCTCGCCTCCTGAAAGAAAATATATTCATTTTGGATATTGGATAGGCCAACCCGTGATGTGTCGACCTCTGTGTGAAATTCGTTCAGGAGAAGGACCAATGTGGAGAAGGACCAATGTCCAATATCAATGGATGTTGGGTTTTAATGTTTTTGTTTAACCCCTTAATGACAAAGCCCCTACATGTACAGGATCAAAATGCATTGTTTTCAATGGGTATAGTTTTCCACGTGCATTTAAAGGCACTGTATGAGGAATTCTTTAAATTATTTGTGTGTCCTTGAAACAAAAAGCTGTACTTACAGTTCTTTAATTGTAGTCCTTTTAATTTTTACCTTTAAGGGTGAAACCTCTTCCACATGCTAACCATACGTCAAAAGTGGACGTTCCACAGGTCTTTTGACTCTGGTATAATGTGTCCAGTTCTTTTCTGCTGTTCGAAAAGCAGTTTCAGTGGTTAGGAGAACTTGGAAAGTCACCTCCCAGATGGGTTGGAGTTTAGTCTCTTTCCAGGATTGGATCAGAATCCAATCTCCAGCTTTGAATGGATGTACTCTAATGTCAAGAGTCGGAGTATGTGCCAGCATTCCTTGTACCTTTAAATGGGATAGAGAAGAAGAAATTGCCAGTATATAATTCTTAAGAATAACATCTTTCATTTCAAATATGGGTGCATCATCAGCATTTCCCAAAAAAGGTAACCCATATAACATTTCTTAGGGTGAGAAACCTATATATTTTCTAGGTGCTGCTCTTATCCTCATTAAAGCTATTGGAAAACATTTAGTCCAAGGCAATTTAGTTTCTATCATGAGTTTAGATATGTGCTGTTTCAGAGTTTGATTCATTCTTTCAACCTTTCCTGATGACTGTGGATGCTACAGGGTGTGAAACTCCCAGGTTATACCAAAGGCTGTGACAATCCCTTGTAACACCTTTGATGTAAAATGTGAATTCATATTTTCTACTCTTCCATATCGAGGTATGATTTGTTCAAGCAGAACCTTGACTACACCACTTGCTGTTGCAGTACACGTGGGTATTGCAGCACACGTGGGTATTGCCTCTACCCATGAAGTGAGATGATCTACAATTAAATATTAGTATTTTTGTACTGGGGCAATTTGGTATAATCAATTTGGATACTTGGCCGTAGACTAAATTTCCGGCCTCCCATTGTGGCTTTTCTCATATTTCTTATATTTATCTTTTGGCACACCATACACTTATCACAAATTTGCTTAGCAACTGTGTGTAGGCCAAAACCTGCATATTTTCTATTTATTGCATCACACATGGCCTGAGTTCCCCAATGACTAACCTGATGCAAAGAAGTTAACAATTCTCGCGCTACTTGTTTATTGCAAAGCAAATAGTTCACAAGACTGAGCTGACCACATGGTAATCTACCAGACTCCAGTCCCTCAAAAGTATGACCATTAACTATGGCATAACCACTATGTCATTGGCCCTCTATACATAGGGTAGATCCTGATTCTAGAGGTACATCAGTCAAATCCTCCCTTGTCTTAGTTTGATATTCAATCAAATCTAAACAACAATGCTCTAGCGGATGACTTTGGTCCTGACCTGGCCATAGAAATTTAGCAGGATTCAAACTTGAATCTGCTATGAGAGTCACATCATCAGTTTCTAGTAAGATGCTCTCATATTTCAACATTCTTGAATTAGTGAGCCATCTTTTACCCTTTTGATGTAGAATTGATCTGACTGTATGTGGGGCACTAACTACCAAGGCACCTCCAAAGGTTAGTTTACAACTTTCCTCAATCAACCTTGCCATCCATGGGCCACTGGGTCTAACATCTTAGACAAGTAAGCTATAGGGTGTCTCTTTTCCTCTTTCTTTTGTGTCAATACCCCATAGCAGTACCCTCTTCAACATTTACATATAAAATGAAAAGGCTGGTTTAAGTCGGGTAGTGCCAATACAGGAGCAGAAATCAGATCCTTCCTTAACTCCTTTATTTGATCTTTTTATATTTTTGAGTCAATTTTTCATACAAAAATTTGACCTTCTGGGTGTAACAATTTTGTTTTTCCCTATAATTCTTTGGAAGAGGGAGGTTCATTATCCCTTCTATCCTTTCAGGATTTATCCGCCTTTTCCTTTTACTGATTAAGTGACCTAGGTACAACACTTCCTTTTCCACATACTGTAATTTATCTTTTGACACTCTCAGTCTCCGATGTCCCAGAAAATGTAACAAGTCATTGGTAGCTTTTTGTACTTCTGGTTTATCTTCCCCAGAAATCAACAGGTCATCCACATAACTGAATGTTGGGAGTTATTTGGAATAGTCCCAGTACTTGCTCTAGAACCTGACCAAATAAATTAGGTGATTCAGTGAAACCTTGGGGCAAAACTGTCCACCGAAATTGTTGTTTCCTTCCTGTTGAAGGATGTTCTCATTCAAATGCAAACAGATCTCGGCTTTCCTCTGCTAGCGGACAAGCCCAAAAGGCATCTTTGAGATCCACTACACCAAACCATTTGTGATTATGTGGTATTTTACTCATTAGGGTGTAAGGGTTTGGGACTACTGGATGACGAACCTGAACTTATTAAGTTCTCATACATCTTGTACCATTCTGTACTGCCCATTTGGTTTCTTTACCGGTAGTATGGGAGTATTATAAGGAGACATGCATAATTCAATCAATCCATCCCATAATAAGGTCTCTATCACTGGTTGAAAGCCATTTCTGCCTTCCAGTGAAATGGGATATTGTCTAACACATACTATCTCTCCTTTCTGTTTCAATGATACTTTTATGGGAGGGATTTGTAATCCTCCACAATTATTTTGTGTTACCCATACAACAGGGTCAATTTCTTGTTCTGCTTCTTTGGTTAACTTGTGTATGTGTATCTGTATTCCTGTTCTTTTATTCTAGTTTCAATTCCAAACCGAATTTGTAAATCCCTTCCCAAAAAATTTATTTCAGCTTCTGGTATGTATAGTAAATCTTCACAAACTCGTTTGTCTCGTATCTGTAAAGGTATATTTTTTACTACATCAACCAAAAAAGGTTCTCCTTTTACACCAGATACCTTTGAAGTGTTGTGTGTGAAAGCTATACCAGCAGGCAGAGATGATCTGTCTGCACCACTATCTACCAGAAACATAATTTCTTCCTCTTCTGGTCCCACTTGTATGTTTATCAGGGACTCTAGGTGGGACCTTAAAGGACAGAACCCCTGATACCCCTAGTCCTCATATTCCATGAGGGAAAGAATTTGTTCTTCCCTCTGGATCTGAGGACATTCTCTCTTGAAATGTCCTATTTCTCCACATTCAAAACGTTTTCTTAGTCCCTGCTTCCAACCGTCTCCAGTTTCCTGACACTTTACCTCATCCTCTACTATATTCTGGTCTACCTCGTCCCCTTTGAAAAGGCCTTCCTCTTGAATAATTCACATTTATGTGACGTTTCTTCACTACCTCATCCACAGAACTCAACATGATTTTAGCTTTGGGTTTCTGTTTTTCAGCATCTCTTTGTGCAAACGCTTTCTGTGCCTACCTTAATAACTCATCTAAGGGCTTATCATTCCATATTCCACTATTTTTTACAATTTCTTAAGTCTGGCCATGAATTCATTACAAAATGTAATTTAAGTAATCCTTGACCCACAGGGTCTTTTGGATTCATGCCTGAATACTGCCATATCCTGCCTCCTAATCTTTCTAGGAATGCTCAAGGAGTTTCCTCTCTGTGCTTCAAAAACTTCCTTTAAATTCTGTCCCATAGGTACCGCTTCTCCAATTCTCCTTACCACAAGATCTCTTAGTACCTGCGTATTAACCCTATGCTCTTCATTTAAATTATCCCAATGGGGATCAACATTTGGATATTTTTGCTCTAGTGGGGGATTAGTATTATTTCTGGTTGGGTGTTCTCTCTCCCATATTGCCATTCCTGCCCTCCTAATTATCCCTCTTTCTTCCCCATTGAACAATATAGCCATTATGGACATCATTTCTGCCCATGTATATACATTAGGTCCCAAAAATTGATTAAATTGTTCTGATAATCCTAGAGGATTTAATTTCTTTCTTAAAATTTCGCTCTTCACTTCTAAACTGGTTAGAGGGTTTTCCACATATCCAATTTGTCCTGGTCCCATGGGTACTTCTCTCAAGGGAGGTCTGATAGTGTTGTTGGAGCTCTCCTACCGCTCCTTCTTCCGCACTCTCAGACCTCTCTTCCTCCTCTATTAGCAGTGCATTTGGAGACGCTACTGGAGGAGGATTTGCTGGAGGGGGAATTACATACTTTTGTTTTGGAATTTCCTCAGATATCTTGTTAGCAACCTTTGTATCTGTTTTTGTTATAACTGGATACATCTTGACATCAACAGTTAATTTCTTATGCTCTCCTAACCAACAACGAGCATATTCAGACTCTTTCTGATTAAAAGTCTGTTTATCATGTACATACAAATTAAGATTTTGACAAATCCACACTTGTTCCAAATTTAGGCCACAATACAGCAGGAGGTAATATACGTTGTTGGGGCCATTCAAACCAGCAATAATTAATCATGTTTTCCTTACTTTTAGTTCTTGTCTGTTCTCCCATCCCTTTAACATCAACCCCAAAGGACTATCAGGCATAGATAATTATTTTTCTGTTTGTTTTTCTTCAGCTTTGACTGAATTATTCCCATGGTGTAGGTTTGTATTTGGTCTCACTCTGAAAAAAACCTTGTCTTATAATCGAGCAAATACGGTATATCCTTGGTTTTTACCTTTATACATTGGGTTTGAGATTGCCAGCATTCGATGCATTTGCCTAACTGAGGTTTATGATCTGCTAACCAGGTTTTAAATTCAACTTCTAGCATTCACAAAGGTTAGAGGCATGGTGTGATGCTTCAGAGACAATGATTTAAAATTTGGGCAGCCTCTAAAGGTCAGTCAGAAGAGGGCAGTTAGTACATGAAATACATGACTTGTCCTGCAATAACTGTAGGGATGAATTTAAATGGCAAACAGGTACTTTTAATCTGCATCTTAAATCCCAAAACTGGATGATTCTTATTACTGAAAGGTAATAAATCAAACAGACATTGGTATAATCTGTCTACTCATCTAGGTGCCTCCATCTATTTGTTTTTTATAGACTCCATTTACATAATAACCTCAAGTATATATTAGGGTAATCTTTTTTTATGGGAATTGTTTACCTTACAGGACCAAATTATATAAATGTGATGTAGACTGCTGGAAATAGCCACTTGAGTAAGCATAAGAGGTATGAGCAACAACCAATTGTGCATAAATATAAAATAAATCCTATAAATCCATTTTTGGATGCCAGAAGATGGTATTAACAAGGACTGCATGCTTATACAATGCTCATGTCAATCTTTCACACATTGACATAAAACATAATATTATACTTCACAATTGTGCCAGGCAGTTGGTATGTTTATTTGCTTCAGTGTATAATTTTCCGCACTATTCTATTACACATTTGCCAAATATATTTCAGGTATCTAGTGCAAACAAGCAGTGATGTTCAACTAGGGAAGCAAATTGGAAAACTCCATAGAGTATAAAGTGCAGAAAGGTTAATAACATTCTTTAGTTAAAAAGCATGTCTCTCTATAACAAATACCACTGATTCCAGTACTGAGTAAAATGCATAAAAAAATATTTGTGCTATGTATTTTCCTCAGTTTTGTTTTCTTCTAATGGTAAAAAGATACATATATAGAGATAGATATTTAATTATGTTATGTTTCTTTAAATGTAGAATTGTAATAATTGGAAATAGAGAGTGATAGGGCTGGCAGGCAGAGACAGAATCTTTTTTGAACATACACTATGTAATTGTCTTCCAGAGTAATACATAAATGTGTCAAGATTTTATCTGCTATATAATAAAATATATTTTATTATATATTATTACTTATGTCTAACTACTACGCAGTTATCTGTTATCACAATAATATATACAGTGCTTTACCATGATATACTATGGGATATTTCACTATATATACCCACACTCTGAACGCGATTTCAGTATTGATTTCATTTTTTTCTGTGTAATGTGTAACTTTTTGAAGTTCTGTGGCAGATGGAAATTTAAATATTAAATATTAATGGAAATAGGTAATCTTATAGATGGATGAACAGCAAAAGATAAAAAAAGAATCTGCTAGTAGGCTCATTAACTATTTATTAAAAGAAAATGTAACATACACTAATAATACATTGCCAAGGAAGCTTACACAGACAAAAATCCATATAGAAATAAAATGTATACCCCAGGTCTGAGTAAAGACACAATGCAAAGGACAAACCGTTAGATTCCAAGCAATTTAACACTGGATGCTTTAACAAGAGAGGGCTGGCATATATTTCATGGTGGCTAAATTGTATTTTTTTCTTACAGCTTTCTTAAATATGTAAGTTTTGAGAAAGTTACTAATCTGTTTTGCTTTAGAGGCATAATGTGTGTAAATTGCAGCTTATTTATCTTCATAATTAACTTGTTTGAATAAAATTATAATATTAACATACACATGGAGTATTATGTATTGTGGTAGTGTCTGCCTATGCATGGTACTCTCACAGCAGGACAGGACATGGAAGTTTCAAAATAAAAAATGTTTTATTTTGCACTATATAAGTGTAAAATACGTATCTTTAAGTATCTATATGAATCTCACAGGAAATCCATCACTGCAAACCTGGAGGCCTTTTTTTCCTGCTGGCCTCTCCCTTAGGTTAAAAATTGTAGCATTTTTAAACCCAATTCATTTGTTTACCTGGTCCACCTGTGATAATGCTGCCTGTGCACCATAGACAGAATTTTAAAGGCTTGTCTTCTTGCCCTTGTTTGGAGGTTTTAATCCTTTGTTCCTGGTTAAGGGAAAGGGCTTATACACTATACCGATACCGCCAGCCTTTTGCTTCAACCTCTTGTAATGAGCTTTTGGATTTGGAGCCCTCATGCACCTCATGTCACTTCAGTTGTATCCAACTGTTTAGGACAGTGTCTCTGGTTGCACATGTGAGAAGCTATATCTGCTCGCATCTCGCTGGTTCCTGGTCAATAGCAGAATATCAGCCACTGAAGTTGATAAAGCTACTCCCAAGAACATTAGTTTGGACTGAATGCTTGAGGGTTAACCAGGAGCAACTTACTTTATTATAAATTTATTATTGAAAATGCCAATCAGTGCTGTTCAATCACTTATTAAGAAGTGGGAAGTTTGGGGATCTCTTGATACCAAGCCAAGGTCAGATAGACCAAGAAAAATGTTATCCACAACTGCCAGAAGAATTGTTCGGAATACTAAAAAAAACCCACAGGTAACCTCAGGAGAAACACAGGCGGCTCTGAAAAAAAGACAGCGCGGTTGTTTCAAGGAGCACAATACGAAGGTCCTTGAACAAAAATGAGCAACATGGTCGAGTTACCAGAAAGAAGCCTTTACTGTGCCAATGTCACAAAAAAGCCCTGTTACAATATGCCTGTCAGGGTCCATCCAGGCTGTGGAGCTGCATATCTCTGTTTTTCCTTGCTTCTGTGCTATGCTGGTTCCGGTGTTTCGTCAGCTCTTCCTGCCTGTTATGATGCAGACCTGTTTCCGGACCTGAGTCTGCAAGAGTCGGCTTCCTCACCCCTGTTCAGTGAGCCTGATTCCTGTCCTGAGCCCCGGCCGAGGGGTGTCCTGTAATGAGCCCCGAGGGGTGTCTTGTTCCTGATTCCTGTCTTGTAGGAGGTCGTCTGCTAAGCAGTGTTCCGGTCATCTGGTGGTCTGTTCTTCTGGTCTGCATGAGTTCCCTTACTATAAGAGTACCTTCGCTTGAACCTGAAAGTTCGCTAGAGACAGCTTCCTCATTTCCGTTCAGATATGCTGACTTCTGTTTCAGAGGAGCGTTTGCTCCTGTCAGGTATGCTGATTCCTGTTTTGGAGGAGGTTGGTCTGCTAAGTGGTAGTGCTGGTCCTCGAAGGACTCCTTCTGAAGAGATTCCAGAATTCTGAGTATGCTGGTTCCTGGGTTGACTTGTTCAAACAGTTCTCCTGTCAGAGCGGGCCTTCATTCTGTTGATGTTTCCAGAGGCCGCTCATTCGGAGGGGGATACAGTCTGGGTCCATCCAGGCTGCGGAGCTGCATATCTCTGTTTTTCCTTGCCTTGACTCAGTTCCCATGTTTTGTTGTGATCCATTCCTGGATTTCTGTTTGCTCTGTTCTGTACTTCTGATTCCTTGATTCCAGTCTGCTCTTAGCTTCAGCTCTGTTTCCTTTATAAGGTGTGTCCCACCCCTTTGTTCTGTTTGTCGCAGTCTGCAGTCTAAAGGTATGTCCTTCTCAGTTCTGTGTTTGGATTCAATGTTTAGTTTATCAGTACTTTCGTATGCAGGGCTTAGCGTTAGGACCCACCGTCATTGGAGTACGTTGGCGTAGTGGTGGGCTAAGCATACTATGGCCATAACATGTGACGGAATCTCCAATTGTTATCTTTTAGTCCTAGGCTAGTTCCTGTATTCATGTTTGTCTGTCTCTTATGTACCTTTGCCCTCCTTCCCTGAATCATCTGAGGATTCTGGTTCCTCTCTCCTCTCCCCACGTCCCAGTTAAGTTGCCCTATCTTTTCTTAAAGGAGAAGCGTCCGAGGATTCCGGCTCCTCACTCCTTCCCCTGTGTTCCTTGCCTTGTTCCCTGTCCTTTGTTGTGCCCTGTATCATGTATGTCTTGTCTGGTTATGTTCCTTGCTTGGTCTCCCTGTTCCTTGCTCTGTCCTCTTTGCTCCTTGCTCTGTCCTTGCTTGCTTGTTTCCGTTATATAATCTGCTTAGCTTCCATACTCCCAGCCTGCAGCCTCCTGCACATGATTCCAGTACTACGTTTCATGCCTGCTCCAGGGTGCCTGCAGGATATCTCCAAGTTCTGTTCATTTAGTCAGATCCAAGTTTTGTTCGGATTTCCACATCCAGCCAAGTTTCGTTCTGCTCTGTTCTGGACTACTTCTGCTGCTATGTCAGGGCGCTGGTATGTGGCGGCACAACCCTAGATTCCCACCTGGGAGAGTGCAGTTGCCCTGCACCAGGCCCTGTCCTGAGACTCCACTCCTGCGCAATACCTCCTGAACTCCATCTATGGGCGCGCTGGGTCATTACAGTCGTCTGTATGGACCCAGTCCCTGACAATGCCCGACGACACCTTGACACACCTCACAGCTTCTGGCACACTCTACTTTGGAGTTTATGATTGTGCCAGTCTGTTATAACCTACAGTTGAATATGAATCCCATAAGAAATAAAAGAAATGTGTTTTGCCTGCTCACTTAGGTTTTCTTTAAAAATGGTACATATATTACCAATACACTCACTGGCCACTTTATTAGTGGCCAGTTCAATTGCTAGTTAACACAAATAGCTAATCAGCCAATCACATGGCATCAACTCGCATGTAGACCTGGTCAAGACAACTTGCTGAAGTTCAACAAAGCATCAGAATGGGAAAAAAAGGGGATTTAAGTGACTTTGAATGTGGCATGGTTGTTGGTCTGAGTATTTCATAAACTGGGATTTTCACACACAACCATCTCTAGGGTTTACAGAGAATGGTCCAAAATATCCAGTGAGCGGCAGTTGTGTGGACATAAATGCCTTGTTGATGTCAGCAGTCAGAAGAGAATGGGCAGACTGGTTTGAGATGACAAAAAGGCAACAGTAACTCAAATAACCACTCGTTACCACCAAGGTATGCAGAATACCATCTCTGAAAGCACAACACGTCGAACCTTGAAGCAGATGGGCTACAGCAGCAGAAGACTACACTGGATGCCACTCCTGTCAGCTAAGAAAAGGAAACAATTCCCACAGGCTCACCAGAATTGGACAATGGAAGACTGGAAGAACATTGCCTGGTCTGATTCCAGCTGTGACATTCAGATGGCAGGGTCAGACTTTGGAAACATGAAAGCATGGATCCATCCTGCCTTATTTCAATGGTTCAGGCTGGTGGTGATGGTGTAATGACGTTGAGGACATTTTCCTGGCACGCTCACCAGATTTCAATCTAATAGAGCAGCTTTGCGGTGTGCAGCAAACAAATCTGTAGCAGCTGCGTGATGCCATCATGTCCATATGGACCAAAATCTCTGAGGAATGTTTCCAGCACCTTGTAGAAAGTATGCCACTAAGAATGAAGGCAGTTCTTAAGGCAAAAGGGGTCCAACCCAGTACTAGCAAGGTGTATCTAATAAAGTGGCCAGTGAGTGTGTGTGTGTGTATGTGTATATATATATATATATCTATATATATATATATATATATAGATATATATATATATATATATATCTATATATATATATATATATATCTATATATATATATATATATATATATATATATATATATATATATATATATATATATATATATATATATATGTTACATTGCTACTCTAAAAGGGGAGGTGAGATCTCCTATTATGCCGTATCGCTGCTAAGTATACAAATGATTTCATTTGGGCTGTCATAACTCACATTTTACCCCAGTTTTAAAATGTGATTGTAACCCATCATCTCTTCTTGAGACTAGTGTTTTATTAATACACTCTCTGTGTTTTATTGTGCTTTATGCTGCTGTGCCTTGTTGTTGCATCATTAATTTTGCGCATGGTGCACTTGATTACTAAAAATACTTTATTGTTCTGCCTTGTGCAAGATAGATGTATGTTATTGAAGGGTGTTCTAAACCTTTAAAATAGTGTGATTGTCAAGATTCTCTTTGTAATGGATAATGGCAAATCGGTATTAGTTCATGCCGTGGCTCCCTGGGAAATGTACTATTCAGGCTTTGTCATTTTCTGATTTTAGCAAGCATGGACTGTTTCGATACATTACTAAGAAGGAAAATGGTATTTATTATAGTGGTAGAATTATCACACTATAAGCTCTGCCAGTACGTCATCGTGGATGAAAGTAAATGATCTTATTCTATTTTATACTGCAGGTAAAATAAATACAACAATTACATTTTATAGTTGTGGGTGGGCTAGATAGAAATAAAATGTGTCTCGGTGTAAAAAATGCACGATATTAGCACCAATAATAGTCCTTTATGTACTATAATAAATACATTTTTAAAAGTGCAATACTGGGGAAAAAGCTTCTTTATTATTCAATGAATCAAGATTTTGGCAAGAACAAAAGTTAGTAAGTTCAACAACCAGATGCAATTACAAGTCAGCAACAAGTGACAGTTATAGATTATTTTCCATTTGTGCTGCTACTGCATAAAATTGTGAAATCTTTCTACGATACTTTATACATTAGTTTTCAGTTTGGTGATGAACACTGGCAATTGTATTTTTTCTTTGGATTAGTCTTTAGATTTCTCACTCATGTTGGCTTTGATATAAATAAAATACAGCTATTAAAAAATATGATCCCAGTTCAAATTCAATCATATGGAGTTGTTTATCTAAACCCCAGTGTGTCTTTTTTAGGTATATTAAAATAACATATATGTGAATCCACACAAATAAGACATAAAAAACAAAGCACCATTTGTGATTGTTATTTTAATTTCTATAAAATACAGTGTTACTATATTTTAAATGTATGTATGAGTACTTCCTTGGTAGACTTATCTGAGAATGGGGAAAACACATATCTTGAGATCTAATTTTACCTACTCTCCTCTACATACTGCAATAACTTGGGAAGAAACATGCAATCTACGAGATTTGTCTTTAAAAAATTATATATAATAATAATATATGCAAAAGATAGATCAGTAGATTTTGGGATACTCTTACTTCTCAGAGAGGTATAAACAAAAATGTATGTTTTACCTGGCGTACTATTTACTTATTTATTAAATATTTTACTAGTAATACATTTTAACTTCACAACTTCAAAAACATTATTTTATTTCCCCAAGAGAAGTTTGCATGAAAATGTAAATAAATAAAATGCACATTTCTACTTAAAAAAAATATATATATATATATAGATATATATATGTATATACGTAACCAAAGAAAAATGGGCACTCACGTGTCTTTGTAGCAAAGTGCATTAAACACTAGTTTATTTCAATCAGCACGGCCAACGTTTCGGACCACCTTCAGTCCTAAACGTTGGCCGTGCTGATTGAAATAAACTAGTGTTTAATGCACTTTGCTACAAAGACCCGTGAGTGCCCATTTTTCTTTGGTTACGTGTGTCTGGCTATTTTTGGAGCACCCGGGCAAATAAAAGCCTGTGTATATTAACAATATTTCGGAGTGTGCAGCCGCTCCCTTTGGTTTGTATATACACTGCTCAAAATAATAAAGGGAACACTAAGATTACACATCCTAGATCTGAATGAATGAACTAATCGTATGACATACTTTCTTCTTTACATAGTTGAATGTGCTGACAACAAAATCACACAAAAATTCTCAATGGAAATCAAATGTATCAACCCATGGAGGTCTGGATATGGAGTCACACTCAAAATCAAAATGGAAAACCATACTACAGGCTGATCCAACTTTGATGAAATGTCCTTAAAACAAGTCACAATGAGGCTCAGTAGTGTGTGTGGCCTCCACGTGCCCGTATGACCTCCCTACAACGCCTGGGCATGCTCCTGATGAGGTTGCGGATGGTCTCCTGAGGGATGTCCTCCCAGACCTGGACAAAAGCATCCGCGTTGGTGGATGGAGCGAAACATGATGTCCCGGATGTGCTCAATCGGATTCAGGTCTGGGGAACGGGCGGGCCAGTCCATAGTATCAATGCCAGCCACATGAGGTCTAGCATTATCTTGCATTAGGCGGAACCCAGGGCCAACCGCACCAGCATATGGTCTCACAAGGGGTCTGAGGATCTCATCTCGGTACCTAATGGCAGTCAGGCTACCTCTGGCAAGCACATGGAGGGCTGTGCGGCCCTCAAAAGAAATGTCACCCCACACCATTACTGACCCACTGCCAAACCGGTCATGCTGGAGAATGCTGCAGGCAGCAGAACGTTCTCCACGGCGTCTCCAGACTCTGTCATGTCTGTCACATGTGCTCAGTGTGAACATGCTTTCATCTGTGAAGAGCACAGGGCGCCAGTGGCGAATATGCCAATCCTGGTGTTCTCTGGCAAATGCCAAACGTCCTGCACGGTGTTGAGCTGTAAGCACAACCCCCACCTGTGGACGTCGGGCCCTCATACCACCCTCATGGAGTCTGTTTCTGACCGTTTGAGTGGATACATGCACATTTGTGGCCTGCTGGAGGTCATTTTGCAGGGCTCTGGCAGTGCTCCTCCTGTTCCTCCTTGCACAAAGGCAGAGGTAGTGGTCCTGCTGCTGGGTTGTTGCTCCACGTCTCCTGGTGTGCTGGCCTGTCTCCTGGTAGCGCCTCCATGCTCTGGACACTACGCTGACAGACACAGCAAACCTTCTTGCCACAGCTCGCACTGGTGTGCCATCCTGGATGAGCTGCACTACCTGAGACACTTGTATGTAGACTCTGTCTCATGCTACCACTAGAGTGAAAGCACCACCAGCATTCAAAAGACACCAAAACATCATCCAGGAAGCATAGGAACTGAGAATTGGTCAGTGGTTACCACCTGCAGAAGCACTCCTTTATTGGGGGTGTCTTGCTAATTGCCTATAATTTCCACCTGTTGTCTGTTCCATTTGCACAACAGCATGTGAAATTGATTGTCCATCAGTGTTGCTTCCTGAGTGGACAGTGTGATTTCACAGAAGTGTGATTTACTTCGAGTTACATTGTGTTGTTTAAGTGTTCTCTTTATTATTTTGAGCAGTGTATATATATATATATATATATATATATATATATATATATATATATATACACGATAATAATATAATATAGATAAATTGGATTGGCATCAGTGCATTATTCATACATATCTGTGTAATGGTTATATTCACATTTATATATATTATGGTGAAAAAGAGGAAAAATTACACTTTTTCTTCATTTTTCTACTGATATGGTAACTTTTACTCACCTCTTATTATAGCTTGATATTACACAGACATTCTTGACTAAGAAGGAAATCCTTTGCTTCAAAATGGATGATAAAAGGGAGGGAAAATCCAATCCTAACCAAAGAAAAATAAGATTTTATACTTTCTCCTTGATAAGATAAGTTGTACCTATAATAGTATGGTAAGTTTTACCCAACCAAGGTAGGCATCCCTCCCTTTAGCAAAGGAGTATCCACTCTTTGCTGTTTTAGGCAGCATTTGTTTAGAACTATTTACTTTACTTCCATTCAACTGGCTTTTGCACAGTTGAATGAGGAACACATTCAAGAGAGAATCTGGAAAATGTGTTGCTTGACTTCTCCAAGTATGGCTCATAATCTTATTCCAGGTCATTGTCGTCATGAACATCATGAACATCAAAGATGACCATATCCTTTTCCAACTGGGCAGAAGGCTGAGTAACATCTACTACTGCTTCAAGAGTGGACCTTCCCTTCTTTTTCACTAGGGCAAAAATAGATCTGACAGTGCCACTGCTTGCTGCCCCTCTTTGCTCTGGAAAGTACCGCCAGTGCTTACAGTAGTGGTAGCCCCAAGGGTGGTCGTTGTTGCACTGGTGGTAGTAGTTTCATTCAGCTTGTAAGCTATGTTTGCCCTGAATCCTGACCCCTCAGTGACTCCTTGGTTATAATTCTGATTAAAACTGCGCCTCACTTTGGTAGGTAGGGCGGACAAGATTTTAGTCCTAGCGGTAGAGATTGCCCTCATTATAGTTGAGTGCACGAAACAGGCAGTTTTTGTTAAATATAAAGTAATGAATAACAAATTCATGTGCATAAGTCTAGCTTTCACTATTACTTTGCAGCTGTGTATTTGTCATAGTGATCATAGTGGAAACAAACAAAATAAATAAAATGGCAGCTCAGACCATATATTTGCTAATTAGTAACCAGATGACGGGTAACATTCTGTCCAAGGTTGCTCAAGCTTGAAATGTAGAGCACCTACTCCAACAGCAAAGTGAAACACTTCTTCAAGGAAGAGACGATCAACTAAAATATAATTAAAATCGTACAATTATTCCTTTATTCAGGCCCATGGTGTCATAGTAAAAAAAATTAGATTTCAAACAAAAAACTACCAAACATACTAGCCCATAGAACCCATGAATTTTATTGATATTTCGTTGGATAGTCTCTTCCTTGAACGATTGTCAGCGTTTGGTCATTGTAGGGCAGAAACAAACCTATAAATTACCACTGCCCTATAGTGCCCACAAATGTAATTAAGCAATAAGTACCAGAATGCAAAGCACAACAATATGTTTATTGGGTGGTAATAAATACTGCCAGGAGATGAACAAAGAAAAGCTTCCCTTACATCCCTGGCAGCAGTAACATAGAGACATAACAATAATAAAGGGAGGAATTAACACAAGGCTATTCTTCACAAAATATATATCTGTCTGACAGAACATCTAGCCTGTTAAATCTCATGAAAGTATGTAGGTTCTTTCATGTGTTCTTTCATGCGCTGAAGCCTCTGCTTCTCTGTCTATGATGCCTCTCTACTGTGCAGGATCTCTTTCTATCACCTTATATGCTTTAAAAGCATCTGCAATGGCTGGAACAAATAAGAGAGCAATCATAGATCGCAACACCCTTTGAACACCCAGAAAAGGCAATCAAAAGTTTATAATCTATTCTCCGCAACCGAGTTATCTGAATATACCCTCTCATGTCTGAAAAATAAAGATTCCATTTGGCTTTAGACAACGTATGATGGTGAATTATTTGGCCCTTATGGAAATTCTTTGTGACCTTGGACAAAAAATCCAGATGTAGCTTAAAGGTGACCTTAAAGGAGACATCAAAAACAGGTCTCAGACAGAGCTTACTCTTGCATACTCTCCTGGCCGAGGTAATGACTATACAAAAAGGTAGTGCCTTCTGAAGTTCAGTTCTGATGAGACCAACACCCTTAACTTTTAACTTTTAATGTAGATGAACAGAGACTGTTATAAAAACCCTCTTGGAAGTTTGGGGAATGGATGCACTGACTACCACAATCCATGTTGCAGAGTACCATGACAAGAACATCCTTGAAATCCTTAAAAAACTTAAGTGACCCACATTCTGCTCTGATGTTACGTTGACACCCCGTCAGAACCAATGTCATCAGCTTCAAACATTGTGTATTGTAATGAATCACTGAACCTTGAGGCAGAAACCCCCGGACACAGCCAGTCTGGTGCAATATGGATAACTGATGCTCCTTACCTCTGAACTTTCTGTATCACCCATAAGATCAGCTAAGAAGGTGGAAAGACGTAGCCAAAGGAGGTACATTAAAAAGAGTGAACCAGGCAAACATGAAAATAAAAAAACAGGCATTTTAAAGCACAGCTTAGACCTTCAAGCAATTGCATGCTTTCTATGGCATTATACATTACAATCACCCACCAACGTCAGAGAGGCCGCCCACAGACGTCAGCAGGACCACTCACTGGCATCAGCAGGACCTCCTATCTGCACCCTGCAAGGAGCAAAATTCCTAGGTATGTAGATGACATACCTAGGTTTAAAGACCTAGAGAAATTTCTAATATTAATTGTAATACCTGTGGTCTCTCCTTTAATAGTGAGATCGGTATAGAGAAAATCCACATCCTTGATCCTAAAATTTTTATACAGGATAACAACATAAAAACTAGAACTTATTTTAAACAGGTCACAGCTGTATGGCTATATTACGCTTAATAGTTGCCACTATTCTACATGACTACTAAACATGCCGAAGCATTTAAGCATCCAGTTCTGAAACAAGACAGAACTGTAATCTTTAGAGGTTCCCGCAGTTTAAAAAGTAAGCTATGTTCGATAAAAACACAGATCAAGAACCTCTTTGGGTCAGAAAACTCTACATGACGTCTTTAACATAGGAACACCCGAGATGTGATGCGGCATAGGCTTCTGATGCATTGGCCAGTGCTCCAGCAGTCATCCTGCAGGCAAGGACAGGTGATGTTGTGTCATGCGGTAGTTGAACCATGTTGAACAGGCAAGGTATCCGGGCCAGTCATAGCTGCACATCCACCATCCAGCAATAGAGGTGGGTCACTCCTCCTCCCAGTCATCCAGGGCCAACAGCGATCTCCAAGCTAAGACCTTGGGACCACATAGTGGCTCAAATGGGTGGGAGGACTTTTGGCCCAAGGATTGGTCCTTCTGTGCTCTGATCCCTCCCCAGGGGCTGCAAATGCGGGAACCAGGCAATACAGGCAGGTTTATGTCTCCCTTATCCCAGTGACTTCAGGGTTTTCTTTGCGTTTAGAACAATACATTTTTTTTTGTTCTTACCTTGAATGGAAAAAATGTTTCCACAAAATTTCTGGATTAGCCACCCTTTGGAAACTTTGATTTTCTGAGTAAATAGGAATATGAAGGTATGCATTTGAAAATTGCAGAGTAGCTATGTAAGAAATGGGAAACATCAATCCCAGAGCAGACGTTACTGTTTCCAGTTTTAAACAAATTCATGTATGGTTACACATTAGCCCCCCCCAAAAGGTTTTTTTACCCCTTAGCATATGCTATCACATTTTATTCAATTAAAGGTGAACAGATACTCTAACAGCTTTTAGCATATATCAGTTAATAAAATGGAAACTCTCTATTGCCATACCTGGTAACTTCTGGGTTACCCGGAGCCTGCACTTGCGACCCACTGACGTCGATGGGCAGCCTCGCTGACTTCAGGGGCGTTCCCGCTGACATCATGGGAAACACTCCCATTTAAAGGGCAAATGGGTGTGGAGTGAGGCCTGCCAAGACCCGCGACCCAGAGGATTCAGGTGTTGGCCTAGGTCAAATCCTAGAGAGTTCCCAGGTATGCATATTGCTCTTGGTTTTGTTTGGCAATCAGTGCAATTGTTTTGGAGATGTTTTGTTTAATATTGAGATTGGTTGAAACCCCTGGCAGATCCAGTATAATCTAATCAATTATATAGGTTTATTTGGTGTGTAAAATGCAGTAGTTATAATAAAAAGGAGAAGATCCACTTTGAGAATGAAACTTTATTTGGAGAATGGCATTACTGGAGAATGCAATAGACTACTACACATATGTATGATTTTTCCTAAATCATAATGCAGCAATGAAAGAGTTTGTACTGGAGATTTATTAGGATACTGTCTCAAGCACAAATAGTGCAAGTGTCCTATAGTGCAAATAGGACACTTGCAGAATGATTTTCATTGGTATGAGTTTGGAGGATTTTACCACTGCATGTTGTTTATGATAATGGGAATATATTGCAGATCAATAGCAGCAGCTGTATACACATTACAACCAGGAGTCAGATTCTTTGCTCTATTGCACACCAGATGTTGTATGCTTCAGTTTCTATAATGTTACGTAATTATATTTTACTCCTAATAACATGGTGGTGTCCTTGAAAATGCAATGGTGTAATGTGAAGAGAAAATGTTGTAGTTAATGGAAAATAAATAATAAAGATCTCACTGAGTATTTCTTAATCATAAAAATGACCTCACCATCTGCAACACCATTTAAATGGCATTTTGTTGTATGTAATAGCATCTTAGATTTCCCAAATCAATTTGTTTAGATTGGAAAATCTATAGGAAAATTATATTGTAGTACAGCCAATTAAAAGCACAATTGTTTCATTCATCACGGTTTTAACATGAAACATTTAAATTGCTTTAATACCGTATTTGCTCGATTATAAGACGACCCTGATTATAAGACGACCCCCCAAAATCTGAATATTAACTTAAGAAAAAAAGAAAAAGCCTGAATATAAGACGACCCCAAAGGAAAAAAGTTTTACCAGTAAATGTTAATTCATGTAAACTATTTTTTTTAATAAAAGCTATGATTGAGAAAAAGATTTTTTTTGTTTTTATTTCTTGTATTTTCCAACCTGCCCCCCTGTTACGCACATCTGCCCCAGGCTTGCCACACCAATATGGCACTGTGGCCCATGATATGCCTTTTAACCCTCTATATGCCACTGTGCCCCATGGTATGCCTTTTGACCCCCTATGTGCCACTCTGCCTCCAGAAATGCCTTATACCCCTATATCCCATTCTGGCATTTAGGGGGTTAAAATGCATATTATGGGGCAGAGTGGCATATAGGGAGGTATAAGGCATTCCAGGAGGCAGAGTGGCATTAAGGGAGTTAAAAGGCATTGTATAGAGCACTCTGCCTCCAGAAATGCCTTATACCCCTATATGCCACTCTGCCATTTAGGGGGTTAAAAGTCATATTATGGGGCAGAGTGGCATATAGGGAGGTATAAGGCATTTCAGGAGGCAGAGTGCTCTATTAAATGCCCCCTTAACGCCACTCCAGAAATGCCCTATGCCCCCATTTAACACACACACACACCCTATACCCCCATTTAACTAACTAACACACACACACACACACACTCTCTCATCCCCCTTCCCCCGCTCTCCCCCCTCTCTTACCGGTGCTTCCAGCCGGGGCAGCGGGTTGACGTCGCCTTCTGCTGCAGCCGGAAGGAGGTGTGGCTAGCAGCGGGGGTTTGTATGCGTCCGTCGCGTATACTTTCCCCGGCTGTCAGAGATCAACTCTCTGATCTCTGACAGTCGGGGAAGGTCTATGCGACGGACGCAGACAACCCCCGCTGCTAGCCACACCTCCTTCCGGCTGCAGCGGACGTTGTCTACGCGGATCGTGTAGACGTCAACCCGCTGCCCCGGCAACACAGAGGAAGCAAGGAAGCACCGGTAAGTGTGTGTATGATGGGGGGGGGTCGGGTGAGACAGGAGGATCCAGGTCCCCTGCAGCGGTGCGGGGGATCTGGATCTCAGTCTCCTAATCAGACCTCTATTTGAGGTCTGATTAGAAGACGACCCCGATTAGAAGACGAGGGGTATTTTTCAGAGCATTTGCTCTGAAAAAAACCTCGTCTTATAATCGAGCAAATACGGTATATTGTATATCATTTTTTTCTTAAATTGTTATTATAAAATTATATTAACATTTATAAAATAACTGGATAGACTGAAGACAAAAGGCGTGCACTTTACAAAAAAAACTGTGCTTGTACAGGACAAAGTAGGCACAACTACCCTAAAATCTTACGTACACACCCCTTTTTCAAGAGTCCTGAAAAGTGGGGGGTGTTATACCGCTCCATGACATACAGATTGTGCAGCATTAACTTCTTTAATACCACAATTGCATTGACACGACAAAGCAATGACATGGCGTTAAAGGGGTTAATGCTTATGCTTATGCTTATGTAAAGGGGTTAATGCTTATGCTTATGTAAATCAAATTTAGTGGGTGCATATTATACACAAGTACTTCATTTTTTCCTGCTATACTAATAAGGTCTGTGGGGAGGTCTTGTCCATTTAATGGACTTTATGGGCCACAAGTGTTTAGTTATTATTGTCCCTATTTTTTCTTTTTATGGGACTATTTTTTCTTTAGGCAACATATAAGTTTCATGTTAACAGGAAAGTCTACATTTTTTTTTAAATAAAGTTATTTATGATTCTTGTTAAATTACTACATTTGTACATAAGATTACATTTATTTACAGAGCACCAGCACATTCCTTTTAGCTATTACAATAGGGGGACAGTGAAAATTGCCTGTCATTTAGACCAACAATATAAAAATTGACAGATTAACACACATTAAACTATGCATGGTACAGAAGAAAATGCCCTTGCTCTTGCAAGTTAAAAATCAATTTGTACTTTTCTTTAATGTGAATATGCTACCTAAAACAGGGATTAATTATCAAATAAATGTGATAAAAAACAGCAATTTGTCTTTTCATTGCACAGATTCTCGGATGTTTCCAACATATGGCGGAAACATTTTATATGAGTAGTTGTTTCATTTTTTCTGCATATCACATTTTGAATAATATGTAAAATCTTTTATAGAATGCTTTTTCATAAGTTTTTATTTTAATGTGGAAGTTACTGCTTTTATTACATTTAAAGACTTGCATGAAGAACTGGTTTTCCCATTATAAAATAAAGAGATCTTTCTATATTTGGCGGGCACACACACTCGTTAATTATTAAGAAACAGGATTGCAATTTATAATAGCAAACTTAAATATCAAATGCATTAGGCGCTGACCTTTTCACTAAGTAGAAATCAATAAGTTGCTGTTCAAGTTTTTATTCAGAATAATTTGAGTTATGGTCAACCTTTGCAGGAATAAGTTTCTGGCATTTGGTTTTAACAGAGCTCAAATGGCACTCTTGATTATGAAGTTAAGTGACATGTTCTTTATGTAATCAAGATAGTTTAACATGAGGTTATGAGGCACTTGCGTTTAATACCATTCTTGAAGTTACACAGCTAAGGGTTTTCAAAGTATAATTCTTAAACACAGACAAGACCTTCTTAATCTTTTGTTTCTTGAGTTTCAAAGAAGTCACTGTGCTTTATCTTTCAATAATTATTTTTGGACAAAATAATAATGGGGCAAAAACAATACTTTACAATCCTTAAGCTAAACAAGGTATTGAAATACCACCTGGATCAGGTAATAAAATTCCCTTTTGTAAATGTCATCTAATCTCTTTAGATATAGAAATTAATCAACTGAGAGAAAGACTTACACCATTCAATGAAACCCAAGAATTTATACAAAATTCCATTTTAATTCAATGTAAAATTGAAAAAGTTGAAACAGATACAAAACATATTAAAAAATATATTAGAGACAAACACAATTATGCAAACAACTAAATAAGGACATTTAATATAAAAACAAGAATATCAATCTAATTATATACAAAGAGGAAGAACCCCCATAAGAAGTAAATATCAATACAGAGAAAGATTACAAAGCAAAACATAAACAAACACATATTTAGTTAAATAAGTGATCACAAATACAAAGATCACAATCATATTCCTTTAAACATTCTAATGAGACACTCCACACCAGACACGATTTTGCACCAAATGTATCCTCACACCAACAAAGAACTCACTATAGAGAAATGTAACAGCTTTCCGGCTTTCATGCCGGGAGCTATTACATCAGATCGGACAGCAGAAAGCTGGCGATGCCGGCTTCTGCTGTCAGTGGGTAGTCCAGGCTGTCAAACGACAGCCTGATCTCCCGTGCAGCGTCAGGGACACACCTACCGGTACGTCCATAGGGGTTTCTTAATAGGCGTTTTTTGGACTTCCGGGTACGTCCATAGGGGTTTGAAGGGGTTAAAGATACCAAAATATACACTAAATTATTATCAGATACTAGAGCAGAAATTAAAAAAACTGTAACCGTATTTTTAGGAAAAAAACAACAACCAAATTTTAAATAAAAAAAGAATACACCTACATAGGAGTCTTGGTTAACAGTAAATTTACCTGTAGCGACCAGTGTCGGGCAGCTGCTGCTAAGGCAAATAAAATCATGGGGTGCATCAAAAGGGGCATGGATGCCCATGACAAGGAAATAATTCTACCATTGTACAAGTCACTAGTCAGACCACACATGGAATACTGTGTACAGTACTGGGCACCAGTGTACAAGAAAGATATAGTGGAACTGGAGAGGGTTCAAAGACGGGCAACCAGAGTAATAAGGGGAATGGAAGGACTGCAGTACCCAGAAAGATTATCAGAATTAGGGTTATTTAGTTTGGAGAAAAGACGGCTTAGGGGGGACTTAATAACTATGTATAAATATATAAGGGGGCAGTACAGAGATCACTCCCAGGACCTATTTATACCCAGGACTGTATCTATAACAAGGGGACATCCTCTACGGCTGGAGGAAAGAAGGTTTCTACACCAGCACAGACGGGGGTTCTTTACAGTAAGAGCGGTGAGACTATGGAACTCTCTGCCAGAGGAAGTGGTAATGGTAAACTCAATAAAAGAGTTTAAAAGGAGCCTGGACGTGTTTCTTGAAAGCAATAATATTACAAGTTATGGATAGTAGATTAATAGGGACAGAACGTTGATCCAGGGATTTATTCTGATTGCCATATTTGGAGTCGGGAAGGAATTTTCCCCCTGGTATGGGGCAATTGGCATCTGCTTCATAAGGGTTTTTTGCCTTCCTCTGGATCAACACGGTAGGGACACAATATGTATATAGGTTGAACTTGATGGACTTTGGTCTTTTTTCAACCTTATGAACTATGTTACTATGTTACTATATAGACATTAAATAGCCATCCATCCCAGTGATATATTTCCTACCCAAAATACATAAAAATGACAAATCACCACCAGGCCGGCCAATAGTGTCTGGAATTAATTCCATTTAATCTCATATGTCTGAATATATTGATACTCTCCTCCAACCAAGTGTCCAAACTAGTAAATCATACCTTAAGCATAGTATGAGCCTCCTACAAGCTTTAAATGGTATTAAATGGAAACCCAATTGCATCCTAGTTACCGCAATCCTTATATACTATCATCCCTCATGATATTGGATGCGCTTCAGTTAATAGAATTTTAACCCAAAATAACAACATCCCACCCCTCCTAATTGATTTTACAATAGAAGGTATTAAACTCATTTTAGAACATAATTGTTTCTGGTTTTATGACTCTTTTTACCTTCAACTATTAGGTACTGCTATGGGGACAAAGTTTGCCCCAAGCAATGCCAACATTTTTATGGCAGATTGGGAAAACTCACATATTTGGACTGGTCTTGCTTGGGTTACAAATCTAATCCTATCTAAAAGATATATAGATGATCTCTTCTTTATTTGGGAAGGTTCAGAATCATTTTTAACCTTTTTAAATAGCAACTACAGAGGTAATTTAACTATTACGTTAACTAAGAAAGAAGTACAATTTTTAGATTTAGAAATCTATATTGAATAAAACATATTGAAAACTCAAACACATTTTAAAAAAGCACATACAAATACTTTTATTAATCAAACTAGCTGATACTTGGCTTGATAGTATACCACAGTGGTCCCCAACCTTTTTAGCACCAGGGACCGGTTTTGTGGAAGACAATTTTTCCACGGACCGGGGTTTGATTCAAGTGCATTACATTTATTGTGCATTTTACTTCTATTATTATTACTATTAAGATATTTATTTATTATAATTTATACTCCACAGCACTCCATACCTGGCTGTGTTTAAATATAAAACTTGTAAAGTAAAGTAAAGCTGCGCCTTCTCCTGTCTGACTGCCTGTCCTCCTTCTTCGCGGTTTCCACCATACAGAAAAAAATGCAGCGTGGAAAACTTTATTGAAGACACAGCCTTTCAATGCAGCACCACGGTCCATCTAGTGCACAATGCAATGCGCACGTACGTTTTACACTAGTCGGGCAGCCACGATAAGCCCAAGGTAATTAATTGTATAGCAGGCAGCGGCAGGTGGCGATTTTTCATTGTGCCCAGGGAAGGGAGGGCTGGCAGCCTAAGGCTTGCAGGGCAAGTCTAGTCGAGTGGTCCGCTGAGCCACGGAATCAGCCCACCATCCATGCCCATCTTTTCCTGACACTAAAAAAAGTCGTCATACACGGGACCCCTGAAGCCACAATTTAGTACCACTAATCGTTCTTAATAAAATATGCAGATTGAAATAGAGTAAATAACACAAAACCTTTACTTTTCCTTTCACTGATTTCTGGACCTAGAAAGATTTGTTCTCTGAAGTGACTACAAATTCAGGCGGGCATTTTATCTCTGGATAAGTAAACATTTAATAGTTCAATTTATTCCTACAGAAATTAACGTGCCAGGAAACAGATACAAACATATACACACAAGGATAGGCTCTGCCACATAGGCACCCAAACACACATACCAGGACAGGCTCTGCCACACCAACACCCAAACACACACACACCAGGACAGGCTCTGCCACACCGATACCCAAACACACAAGGACAGGCTCTGCCATACCGACCCCCCAAACACACACCAGGACATGCTCTGCTACGCCAACACCCAAACACACACCAGGACATGCTCTACTACACCAACACCCAAACACACGCACCAGGACAGGCTCTGCCACACCGAAACCCAAACACACACACACCAGGACAGGCTAAGCCTTGTGTATTAGTGCCCGGCCAGCCCCTCCTTTAGTATTGATTAATGTGCCCCCCCACAACCTTGTGTATTGCCCTCCCTTGTGTAGTGATGCCCCCACCCCTTTTGTAGTAGTTAATGTGATGCCCCCAACCAGCCCCCCTTTAGTATTAATTTATGTGATGCCCACCCTCTTGTCTATTGATGCCCTCATGTGTATTAAACCCAGCCACCCACCCCCTGTTTATATTGATTTTGTAATGACAAAGCTCAGCCACCCCCCTTGTGACAGAATGACCTGTCATACAGGGCCCCAAGGTAGTCAGAGATGGCTCCAGCCTGGCTGCCAAACAGGCAGGAACTCCATTGTTTAATCCCATCAATAGGATTGCTGACTGGGGATTAAAGGTTGGGTTGAATACACGTATCTGTTAATTTATGTTAATGAAGTTCTGTGGTTATATGAGTCTATGTTTTACTGCAATAAACTGTTCATTCCTGCTGTACTCAATTCAAGGTAGTTGTGTCTACTTATTGGGTACACATACCAGGGTTCCGAGGTGCGCATGCTGGCTTGTGCTGGAAGTGATTCCGGGGACAACAGGAGGATACATCTGGGTGATCTCTGGGAGTTACTACAGCTCTCTTGGTGAACCTGTTACACCCCTCTCCCCACTTCCTTAAATATGGGTCTACTTTCCTCTAATCCCTAGCTTTTTTTTAAAATACTTACATTTTTGTCTCTCTTTTTTCCTGCTCACCTCCAACTTAACGATCCTCTCCTTGTCACGAGGAACGGTTCTGTGAGCCTGTCCCCTTGAGCATCACGAAAGGGGCGGGATGAGGGGTCTCAATGAGGCACAGAGGGACGCAAGGTGCGTGCATGCCAGCCACTTTAAATTTATTAGGAAGATGACGGAGGCCGCTTTGAATGTTCATCTGCCGGCCCACGAACCGTTTGGCCTACCGGGTATTTATATATTTAAGATAACTTGTGCAATATGCATACTAGAAAGAGTCGTGGTCATGATGGGGCCTTTGCTACGGGGGGCATGACCTTTTTTTGCCTGGGACCCTGGATAGTCTCAGTCTGCCCAGTCTTCTAAGTATATGTTTGTTAACATTTGCTCCATGATATAAATGCACATAGGTGAGCACTACTTTCACATGTTCAACATGTCAAAACACAGTCAAAGCAGAATGGGGAGGGGAACCCCAACACAGCTTGCAAGGGGAGCCCAGGATTTGTATGCCATCTGTTACTTTCAGCAAAAACTGTTTTAACAATTCATATTAAGCATTTTATTTCCTCATGTGGAGACGTAGGCTACTTCTGAACACTTACAAATATTACAAAATCTATCCTGGCAAGACAGTAATAGTAAACACAAATACATAAATTGTCAGGGATGTCAATCAAGTAACCACTTACTGTGAGTGAGAACAAAACCTAACAAATAACTAAGCTGGAAAAAAGACAAATATTCTTTTGCAATTAGACATACATGAATTATTTGAAATCTGCAATGTCTTACATAAAATGTAGCAGAGACAGAAATAATTGCTGTCAATATGTAGGATTTCTTATGGCAATTAGATATTATAACTAGATATTGTATTTCTGTGTTCACATATATATATACTTTGATCATCTTCACATTTTGTACAAGCTAGTAGATCAAATAAATGCAAATTATTTCTTTTTTAGTGGACTTAATTATGCGTGGGCTGATCTTCAATTGTGTAAAAGAAAATAATTTCTGTACCCAGGGGGTAGTTGCCTGCATTTTCCGGCGTATAAGACGACTGGGAGTATAAGACGACCCCCAACTTTTCCAGTTAAAATATAGAGTTTGGGCTATACTCGCCGTATAAGACTACCCCTCTACCCAGTATACAACAAACAGCCAATCACGGCAAGCAATATACCTTACCGGTGATTGGCTGGTTGTTGTATACAAAGCCTGCTTGGATTGGGTGGGTCAGCTCTCCCTAACATATGCCTGTCCACACACACATGTATAGACATACACTACCCTCACACACCCCTTCCTTTACACACATATACACGTACACACCAGCTTACAAACACACATATACACATACACTGCCTTTACACACACCTGTCCATACACATACACTGCCCATACACAGACATATACATACATACATACACTGCCCTTACACACATATATATATCTCTACACATACTAACATACACCTGTCCATACATACACATTTATACACTGCCCTCACCACACCCCCTGCCTTTATACACATACATACATATATACAGATATGACGTCATCCCCACACTCAGCATCAATAGCCGGCGCATAGTGATTAGGGAGCACGGAAGCCGAGGTGTGAAGTGCCAGACCTCGAGTTCCCTAATGTTGGGCTAGTTAGAGGGAGGTTGTGATCTCCCCAACCAGCCCTGCTCATTGGGCGCCCGCTGATCAGGGCTAGTTGGGGAGATCACGATCTTGCACCTACCGCGGCGTGGCCCTGAAGACCGTACCAGGGGAAGCAGCTTCTCCACTCGTCCCTCCCCTAGAGATACGTGGCTTTGTGGGGAATCGTGATTCTCCGGCTCGGTAACTTTTAGTACCTGGCGTATAAGACGACCCCCGACTTTTGAGAAGATTTTCATGCGTTAAAAAGTCGTCTTATACGCCAGAAAATACGGTATATTATTTCAAATGTATTAGAGTAGGGAGGTTGTGCTTAGGAACCAAATACCTGCTACATGTGGTAACCAAAATGAAAAAAATGGATTATCAATGCTTTCTCAAAAATCTGTAAAAACTGTTGATTTTTGATATATATATATATATATATATATATATATATATAGATTACATTTATTTGATAGTATGTTTACTTTTTTCTTACTTGGTAATTGACCATGATAGTATTTTTCAGTTCTAAACAGTTCTAAAATGATTTATGCCATTTTTTAAAATGTATTTTGAAACAGATTGAAACTTCCCAGGAAGTATATCTCTTCTAAGCTGGAAACAATCCGTACAACCAACTATACATCTCACAAAGTATAATTACAACACATTCTAATGCATGAGCAAATAAGTTGGCAGGTTTGTGCCAACAAAAATAATATCCATGTAAATGCAAACTTCTGTACCATAATTGTGATTCACCAAATGTTTAATTATAAATATGTAGATATATTAATACATATGTTTATGCTTACATAAACAACTATATTTGTATTGCATGTAAAATCTAAAAAGCAATATCGGTACATGTTTCCTAAAATTACTTTCCGAAAATATTGCTATATTTACCATAGAACATTGTACTTTATTCTTAAAACTATTAGGCCTACATTTTCCAGGCCAGTCAACTGGGTATTTTCCGTGGGTACTGGTCTTGTTAAGGTTATGATCCAGCAGATGGCTATGCAGCAGGCACCTGAAGCAGCAAGTGTTTGCAGATTGTACAATGCAATTCTTGGTTTAGAAGATTTTTTATGCTGCCAAATGTATTAATATATGTTGTTTTCTTAGAGTTCTGGAAAAACGATACGCTACATAAAATGTATTTATAGAAAGCCAGCAGATTTCATAGCCATTTTACAAAGGGGAAAATAAAAGTTAAAAATGTTGCAATTATTATTTTATTTACATATACAATACATATATTAAATGCACATTTTATAAATTAAATTGTTAACTGTATATTTTACAGTGACATAGCATAGGTACACTGATACATCAGAAAACATATATTGTTTTAAAAGGGGATGTTTTATGTGACTATCTCTCCACAATCACCACACTGAGCTGAATTTTTATGGCAGTTGAACAACTGCTAAAGAAACTGAAACTAAACCTTAAGTTGTGATTATCATTTTGTTTACATAGAAAATACAAGTTACATAAATAACATACATTAAATTGTTTATATTTAATAAATTGTTTAGAGAGAGAGAATGTACGTGTGTGTTAGTGTACAGTCATGTGAAAAAGAAAGTGCATCCTCTTTGAATTCTGTTGTTTTACATATCAGGACAATCAGCAACATGTGCTGCATGCTTTCTAACAATTTCACAATGTTCCCTTACCTTTCCTGTGTCTTTGTCTCATCTCCTGCAGCTCATTCTCTTCCTCCACTTTCTCTTCATCTTCTTTTTATTACTTTTCTATCTTCTTTAAGAAATGACCTTCTGATCCAGTAGTGGGCATAGCTTTAGACCTGAGCTCTGGGATATGGCATCAAATCCCAACGCACACCAGAAGAACCCGGCACTTATCAGAAGAGAGAATTATACGGTGGTCTGTATTAAGTTCACCAAAGAACATATCCCACAGTGCCACCAGTGTCATCACAAGTGGGCATTATATGTTAAATAGTGCTACCATCTCACACCATTAACACATGTATGCTCACGCACAAACACATACACATCTCTGCCCACACAAATCTATGTTAACACACAAACACATCCATGCCTGTCCATGCAAATGCGTGGTGGCACCCCCCTGATGAGCGGCACCCAGGGTGGACCGTCCCCGCTAGGTACGCTACTGCTGCTGTGTTCCTATATATATATATATATATGTATATATATATATATATATATATATAATTATATTTTTTTAAATATAGATTTTCCATCTGACACTGTCTAGCAACACTATTTCAAGAAAAATCAACATCAGTTCCTAAGGAAAAGACTGTATTGGAATCATGTCAACAAGGAAAGTTTGAAGCCAAGCATTCTGAACACTAAGTGTGTTTTTGCAGGCTGCATAATGGTTTACAAATATGCATTTTCTCTATTAAGCACTCACACAACAAAAAAAAGCAGAGTAGTATCACTGTTAGGTTAAGAACGGGAATAATTTGAAATGTGACATTTAACTATGGCTGCAATTAACGATTATTTTCATAATCGATTAGTTGGCTGATTATTTTTTCAATTAATCAGATTATTATTATTATTTAAAATAATTTAATAAACAAACAGGATGTTAAAAACAAATACCAGAATACCAAACTTGCATTTCTTTTTTTTTCCCAACCTGCCCGCCCCACTAATGCACATTTGAGCCCAGATGTGCCACATACCCCCAGATATGCTACATGCCTCCCTGATATGCCACTCCACACCAGTATGCCTTATACCCCCAGATATGCCTTATACCCCCAGATATGCCTTAGTGCCCTCATAGATTCACAGACTCGTTCACAGCACACTGACTTTTATAAATAAATACAGGATTAATTTGCAACCCTTCACCTTCACCTCTAACTGCACCTTAAGTTAACCTTATTAACTTAACTCTCAATCCTCAGCATTAAATTAACCCTAAAGACCCCATTAACCATAACCGCCTCTAAATTAACCCTAAAGACCCCATTAACCATAACCACCCCTAAATTAACTCTAAAGACCCCATTAACCATAACTTCCATTAAGCGGCACTTTGCCGCCCCAAGCCCTTTTTTTTTTTTAAAGCGGAAGAGAGAGGGGCGCCGAGTGGGTTTCGCTTACCAAGTTGTCAGTACCTGTTCGGCGCCCCCCTCTCTCTCTCCTCTGCGGCGAGTCTCCCTGTTCGTTCTCGGTGCCGGCTTGTAATGCTGAGCGCCGGAAGATGACGTCATTTCTGGCGCTCAGCATTACAAGCCGGCACCGAGACCGAACAGGGAGACTCGCCGCAGGAGTGCTGAAAGGTAAGTACAAGGGGGGTGGTAGGGTAGATAATAGGGAGGTAGAGGAAGGGTAGATAATGGGGGGGTGGCAGGGACAGAGGGAGAGGAAGGGTAGATAATGGGGGGGGGCATTTTTAACCCCAGGTGGCATTTTGTCTTGGGACGGCCCTGCCTAGAAGTGTCCCTGCTCTCAGAGTATATATTTTTTATCTGTCTCCTGTCTACGCTATCTACCAAGAGACTCCTGCTACTAACAAAATGTTTACTATAATCTCTGAAAATGCATCTTTCATTTTTATGGTGGATTCTATTTATGTGTGTTTTATAAATTTACCCCTCCATATGAGTTTTGAGCTTAACATGATACATTTATATACAAGAGAATGGAAAACATGAATTTATTTAATATTCTAGGAAATAGGAACATTTAATAAGATTACATTTACCTTTAAATTAGATTGGCAAACGTTTCCAGTTATTTAAGGTTTCATTGATTTTTGTAATAGTTTTGTGATATTTCTATAATAAAGATGATTTAGAGAGCATCTAAAATAGAAAGAATCTCAAATGTGATTACATCTTATCCCCTTGATAATCCCAATGATTAAATGGAAGATACAGTCAGTGCACAACAATACTTAGGGTTCACAAATCAAATATAAAAAAATATCCTTTTTTGTCATAGCATTTAGCACAACCAAATTAATTTACTAAACACTAGAAAAGTTGGTGTCTGTCATTCAGTGTTGTGGCGATATTACAGTAGCAGCATGTGATGCAGCCAGATACATAATACATTTCCTTCCTCCTTCCCTCACCTTTATAAATGCTGCCCAATCCAATAAACAACAATCAGCAACTTTACAAGGTGTTAGTTATTAAGTATTAGCAGAGACAAACTCCACGGTCCATTTTAGTGTCTGTAAGGAAAGCTGTGCATCAATTTACCTCTACAGAAGGATTATAATTTAGAGCATTTTATATTGCAGCCACTGTGTGTCTGTGCAATACACACCACTCTCCCTTCTCCTATGGTTTATTTTCTATGCAGCAGGACATTGTCTCACACACTGACTGCCCGCTTCCTCCTTGCTGCCTGAGAGCATGGTCTCTGCATCTGCCAATAAATCAGTGAAGATAAGAAAATGGCTGGAGAAGGTGGGTGAGCAGATGGAGGGCCAGATGCAAGGAAAGGGGAAGATGTAGGGGCTCAGACAGGACTAGGGGACAGAGATAGAGATAGAGAGAGATGTGTTTTTGGATGTAACTTCCATTTCTTCCATTTTGGAATAAAAAAATAGGAAACGAATTAGTAAAAAACCTTGCGCACAAGTCTATAACATAGTTTATTATGCGTATAAAAACTATAAAATAAAGTATTTGGGAAAAGTAACAGACCCCCTTTGACCATAGCTTCTATTCAAAAGTTATGCTTGAAGGCTTTTATACTAAAGTAATTGTAAGTACTTCATAAATTTTTATTGTTTGATGATTGATTTCTTTTTCATCCTGCTTCAACTTAGAACCGAATAAACCCACCCCTATATTTTGCATTTGGGTCTGAGTTAATGTGTTGCTTTATATTCTTTTATGCATTTTGTAGCTAGCTTTTTATTCCCCGTAATTGGGCAGTTTGCCAGAGAGTTAAATATTTCAAGATTACTTTACTTTGCTTTATGAAGGACAAACCCTAGTGAGCAAGAAGTGCTGAGAAAGACCTACTATATGACATAGTATATGGTTCTATTTGTGACATTTTTTAACGTCACCTCAACAATTGTTCTATACAATCCAAGCTATGCTATTGTCCTAGCTAATGCACAGATAAATTGGAAAAGTTAAATCCCCCAAAAAGTGAAGAAGCCCCAGTGGAGAAAAACTATGGGGGGGGGGAAATAGTCGAGATGCTTATACATTGTGTATAATGCGTGTTGCTGTATGTGTTGTGAATGTACTCAATCAGATCAGTCAATGCTTGATCCAATGCCAACATTTGGTCATAGACAGCAAATACAGACTACATATGTGCAGAATAATTTACTGGTCCTGACTAAAAGATAACGAACGGGTGTTGCCATAGAAAATGTACATAAGCAGTAAACAGCAATATCACTTAACCACAGCACAATGTGTGCTGTGAGACAGACTGACAAAACCCATTAAACCACCAATAAGAGCAAAGAAAAACTGAGAGAAAAAGATAAAGAGCTGACACCTGATTTAACTTAAGGGTAAAATTACTGACATGTTTCTAATTTGAGTTGGCAGAGATCCCAGAATACTGGACTTTTCTCAGGATCCTGGGAACTCAGCCAAATCAAATTGGATTAACTAAATCCATTACTTGAAGTAACTTGAAACAGTTATTGTGTTATCTTAAACACAGATTAACTGGCCTTTATGCAATGAGCCATATTTGTATAGCTTGTTCATAAATTGCTCTTATATTGTTTCTATACCTATTGTGATTATTTGCTTTTTGCATATAATGTAATAGCTACACACAGTTGCATTTAGAGTATGGCTAACCACTTAAACTAAAACTACAGCCATTTTTTTCCTCCTGATGAAGCCCAAGTGTGGCAAAAAACATTGAGCACATTATTCTGAGATTTTTGCACGTCTTTATTTATTTATTTATTTATTGGCTATTACACTTTATATGAATATCATGCACCAGTGCAATTATTCCTGTAACTGGATTTTTCTTACCAAGTAACAAAAAAACTAAAAAGGAGCCTTCTCCATCAATATGTTGCAGCTAATTAGTTATGTAGAAATATGCAGGATAATCAAAGGCCATTATTGTGATACAAACTTATTGTCTTCACACGCTTGTTTAAAAAACTGTCTTACATATCATTGTCCATGAGATATGTATCAGATTTTATGTATATCCTGATATATTGCGGCTTTATCCAGTAGTTGGAGAGCAATAAAAGAAGACCTGAGATTTATTAAGATAAACATAACAGAAAAATAACGGCTGCCAGATGGTTTAATGGCGAAACCTGCAACTTTGAAGTAAGATTGAAACCTGTCTGTTTTGTTGTTTGCTCCATTGAGGCATGTGTTCGGGGGGGGGGGGTGTTAGAAAAAACTAATTTGCAATTCTGCATTAAGTAGTCTAGTTTAGAAAGAACATCAATTTGCACAGTTCACAGAGTTTTATGTGAAATTTATGGATTGGCTATATTTTAGTAATGGTGTCTGACATTTCAAGGGTAACATTTCTGGGTCTTATGGCTCATCTGTTTTATCCAAGTAAATGAAGCAATGGAGTAAATATAAATGGCAGGTGGCTAGTTTTACATTAATTTAGTTCAATATTTATATTGAAGAAAATATTTATCTACACTCTTGTATCTATTTGCTATGTTTCTATAATGTTAATTACTCCAGACATTTGTTAGGTGCTAGACAATATCTCCTATGCCTCACAAAATCTGTTTTAATGCACCATTTATTTGAATTATTATACAGGTCTGTTATTTTCAATTGAAAGAGCATTGTTGGCTTTCAGCAGGGTCACACCATGTCAACGACCTAGGTTCCTTTTAATGCAACAACATTAAAAGGGTATTACTGTAATATCATGTAACCCAGCTAGAGATATATGTGTGATATGTAACATATCTGAGGGATTTGTGCATATGGGATATTAGTGAGTTGACTCCGTTCCTACATAGCACCAGTGATGTCCTTTTTTTGAAAATTATCTATAAGGGTAAAGTCATTTTTATCATTATTATTTATAGTTTTATATAGCTCCATCATATTCTGCAGTACTGTACAATTTACATAGAAACACAGACAAATGTAATTTTGACAGAAGATAAAAACCATTCAGCAAATCTAGTCTGCCTGTTTTTCCTAATGTTAAGACTCAAACCTTGAGACTTTGGTGTCGTCTTAGAATCAACCACATCCGCTAGAAGTTTGTTCCACATATCTACCATTACTACTACTAATTGACAAAATGTTCGTAAGTATGTATTTTATTCTCAATATAGATAATAGTTATTTTCTTTTTAATTGAAAGTGAAATATGTTTTCATTTTTCTCTTTGTATACTTTTCCTCAAACCTAGTTAAATGAACTACAAATAAAACATATAATAACACAGTAAAAAAGTAAGCCCAATCACTATGAAATCAGTGGAAAAACAAAAACAGATGGTCCAAATCTTTGATCTTCCTTATTAGTTTACTTATTTAAAATAATCTAGTGGAATTGAATACTGTACGATACGTGTATTTATTTATTTACATATATTACTCATGGACCAAAAAAAATTGGCTCATTTTAGTAAATTATATCCCCTGGGGCCAATTTTAATTGGGGAACAAAAATATGTTGCCTGGTGCCCACATTCACTCTCTTTCCCTCTTTCACACTTTCTCTCTCTTATGCTCCCTAAATGTCTCCCTACCCTTGTCTGCTGACTCTTACTCTTCAACTTCTGCTTATGCATCTTCTATCTTCTGACGCATCTCCACAGACATAACCTGGCACAAACTTCCGCCAAAATGTCGGTGCTTTTGCTGAAGTCCTCTGCCTTGATCTCACTGCAATGGATCAGGAACAGCTCCTGTCAATCCTCAAGGGCTTTGTAGCCCAGCATGGTGGCGCTTCCCTGCAGCAGCTGCTGGAACAAGCTCAAGAGCCGGACCCCAGTCAGTCAGAGGGTCCTGGCACTGCAGAGATGCGGAGGGGAAGGAGGGCCAGGAAGACCCGGCCTCCTCCAAGCCTTAGTTCTAGCCCGGTTCGTGTTCGGCGGTCCAATCATCGCCACGGACGCGGTACTGTATCCCGGGGATCCGTGGCTGAGCTCGCGGATCCCCCTCCTGTGTCACCGGCCGGCTCTGCTTCCAGCTTATCCCGGGGAGTGTTTGAATCAGATCCCGCTCCTCCGAGTATCTCCTCCTATTGCTATTACGGCGATTGACGGCAGACGTCTTCACCCTGACATCATAGGGGGCGCGGCTAGGCAGGACAGGAGGCTTGCTGCAGTGATGTCATCTGAGGGGCGGAGCTTAGGGAAAGTAGTGGATTTAAAAATCAGGAAGTTACCCTGTTCTGGTCTTCGTGCTTCAGTATTGCTGTGAGTTTGTTTCCTGTGATTTTGACCATTTGCTTGCCTGACTTCCCTTCTGCTTATCGATTTTGTACCTCTGCCTGTGATATCCGGTTATTTATTTGGCTCTGGTTTTGATCCCCGGCTTGTACGACTACCTGATTTGTGTACCGACCTGGCTACCCTGACCATCCTGTTTGTGTTAACCCCGGCATTGCTGAGTTCATCTGTGAATCCTGTTCTACGCTGACTTCTACACCTTGCATTCTCAACTCATATCTACTATATCTGCTACACCTGGCCTCCTCACTGTTGGGATCATCTAAGTCCTGGTTGCTGCTCACTAGGGTCTCCTTTGGGAACGGTACTCCAGGTGGAAGAACTTTTGCGGTGAGTGCCGTGGTGTCAGCAGTCGTGACAGGGAATTTATTGATGTTCTGTCTTTGGTGCAGCCTGACAAGGAGTCTGTGGATAGGCCTAGAAGGACTGAGGGTCCAGAGGCAGATAAGGCACGTCAGCTCCCCTGTACCTTTGGTAACTGGTTGCAGGGGTTTGCCACTTTTGCTGGTATTTTATGTGAGCATGGTCCATCTTTATTTGCGTATTAAGACCTTATTTGGGGTGCCTATAAAGTTTATGGGGGTCAGTTCAAATATGACCAGCAATTTAGGCAGAAAATGGCAGTGAGGCCAGGTCTTACTTTTAATATGAAGGGTGGTAACTTATGGTTGTTGCTAATGACCCCGTCTCGCCTGATGCCCTTTCATTGAGTGGCTGCTGCCCCCAGTGGAGCAGCGGTGGGGTTTAAAAGAGGGGTATGTTAGCTCTATAATGACAGCCACTGCCGTTGGTATAGCTCATGCTGTTTCAAGCATGAATGCCTGCACTGCGGTGGAGCCCACACGGCAATTCGCTGAAAATTAGGGGGCACTTTTAATTCAGGAACAAAATGTGTTGCCCAGTGCCAATATTCGCTCTCATTCAATCTCACAATTTTATTCTAGTTCATTCTCTCTCTCACGCTCTCTAAATGTTTCCCTACCTTCTCTGCCGACCACTTCCGCATCTTCTTCTTCTTCATCTTCTTCTGCATTTTCTTTATCTTCTCTCTTTTCTATTCTATCTTCAATCATTAATCTGGTATGTTCTTTCTTTGTCCACATGTCCATGGACATAACCCGGCAACTTCCGCCAAAATGGCGGCGTCGCTGTAACATCCTCCTTGATCCTTCAGGCGAGGAGGAGGACATCACAGAAAGCACCAACGTAGGGCAATATGGCGACGGATTAGGTGATGTACCTATGTTTTTTCCAGGCCCCAACTCAAGGTCGAACAGTACACTATTTGAAAATTATTTTCTGCCTTTTCAAGTAATCTTGTTTGACTACATTGCAAAGTCTACCAAGACAACAAGGAGTACAGAAGTCTTGAACTATACATAGTACCAGATGTTTAGTTTGTCTGAAAGCCTACATTATCATTACTTAAACTAGTAAAGGTGCTTATCCAACTCAGGTGCAAAATGGAAATATAAATATGGATATTATACACCTTTAGCTTATTTGTGTGTAAAAATCAGGAAGACACCATCATCTATCTAGTAACCTCATGATAAGCATGAGATACCTCCAAAATTTTACAGATTGGTATGTTTGATATAAAAGGAATTGATTACCAAGTACCTAGCATTACATTGAAGTGAAATGTCCTTAAAAGTGCAAGTAAAGTGAAAAAATAAACAGTTTAAAAATATGTATGCTTGATTTACATTCACTGAGCACACAAGAGCACAAAGATATTAGTGACATCTCAAGAAGTATTTTATGTCGATAGTCTGAAGTACTTAAATATTTTACTTCAACAAAATTTGGAACAAGAAAAGAATGAGACTAATATCTTCTTTTAATTCAGAGCTTGAAAGGAGTACTAAAATATTAATTATATGGACTGCTTCAGTACAGTACATATATATAAAAAGATGTCATTTTTGATTTATGTATTAATTTACAACTCCATTTAACTGTGAACCACTTTTTATAAAATCCACAATTATTTCTCATTTTAAATTTTCTTGCCATTCTTTTAAATGACAGGTGAACATCTCCAGAGAGATTCTGATACTGTAATAAATTAAAATATCTAAACTGCCCTTTTAAAAGTTCATCTGTAGATAACAACTGCTACAAAACTCTGGTAATTAAATGTTATTACTGTATATTAAACGAAACCATTATCTTTTCTAGTC